>NC_133327.1:528287354-528427354 GCF_042186555.1 Aquarana catesbeiana
GGCTTCCTGAGCCCCAGGCCAAAAGCAATCCTTTGCTCTAGTCCTACTTAATTTATACCACCTGTTGGACACAAGTGGACCGCAAAATCTGGTCCAGAACCAACCCTAAGAAGGTGGCTGGTAAAACCCGGGACAGATTCCACCTTAGTTCTCTACAAATGAACGTATGGGAGGTGAAGCATAACGTCTATCAATTACCTCCCTTTCATAATGTCACATATCCCCCCCACCCCTCAGCTCAAGCCCCTGAGGCTGAGCAACTGTCCCAACCAGACAATGAATACGGGAAAGGTCATCTGCATTATTCTGAGGTTTCCCAGCTCTATGCTCAACTGTAAACTTAGATGCTCGAAGAGCGGGGAACCACCTTGTCACACGACTGTTTTTCTCCTTGTTATCACACATCCATTTGAGATGATGATGAGTGACTAGTTTGAATGGTCTCCCCAACAGGTAATACTTCAGGGCATCTAAGGCCCATTTGATAGCTAAACATTCCTTCTCAACAATGGCATAGTTTTTCTCATGTCTGTTCAGCTTTCTGCTCAGGTAGACCACTGGGTGCTCCTCACCGCCTCTGATTTGAGTACCGCACCCAGTCCCACATCAGAGGCGTCTGTCTGTACCACAAACTCCTTTGTGCACTCTGGCGTCACGAGCATAGGTTGTACACAAAGAGCTTGCTCCAACATATGAAATGCCTTCTCTGCCTCAGGTTTCGACTTATATAATGACCGACCCTTTACCCTTCGTCAGATCTTTTAGTCTGGCTGTAATGGTGGCAAAATTGGGTGTAAAATGCTTGTAGTATGCTGTGATCCCCAGAAATGCACAAAATTGCTTTTTTTTTTTTATAGGTTAGGCCCACTTTAGAGCCACCTCAACTTTATTGATCTGAGGCTTGATCAGCCCTTGACCAATAATGTAGCCAAGGTATTTGGCCTCCTCCAAGCCTATGGCACACTTTATGGGGTTGGCCATGAATCCTGCTTTCCTAAGGGAATCTACTACTGCTTGCACCCGGGGCAAATGAAATTCCCAATCTGGGCTGTGGATGACTGCATCATCCAAATAGGTGCCTGCGTATTGGCCATGTGGTCTCAATGTCTTATCGATCATTTTCTGGAATGGGGCAGGATCAACATGCAAAAGGCTTATACGCTTATACTAGAAAGACCCCATCGGGGGTGGAAAACGCTGTTTTCTCTTTCACAGACTCTGTTAGGGGTATCTGCCAATAACCTTTAGCCAGATCTAAAGTAGTTATGTACTGGGCACTTCCCAATCTGTCAACAAGCTTGTCAACCCAAGGCATTGGGTACGCATCGAATTTGGACACGCTGTTCAACTTCCTGAAATCATTACAAAACCTTGCAGTTCCATCTGGTTTTGGGACCAACACTATGGGACTTGACCAGTCACTGTGGGACTCCTCTATCACATCCAACTCTAACATGTTCTTTATTTAATTCGCAACTGCTTCTCACCTAGCTTCAGGTATTCTATAGAGCTTTAGATTTACATGGACGTCTGGTTCTGTAATTATATCATGCTGTATAACTGTGGTCAGTCCGGGCAGGAGAGAGAAAAAGTCTCTATTTTTATTCATACTCTTTAACATCCTTCTTTTGGGTCACTGACAAGGTTTCGGTTATGGGTACCTCAGGTGTCCCAGGGGACCTGTCCTTTTGGGGCGTTGGGACCGCCAGTAAAGTCTCTCTGTCCTTCCAAGGTTTCAAGAGGTTAATGTGATATATTTGCCCTGGTTTCCCTTTTTCCTGGCTGGTAAACTTTGTAGTTTACTTCCCCTACTCTTTCCATAATTTCAAAGGGACCTTGCCACGTTGCTAGGAATTTATTCTCAATCGTGGAGACTAATACGAGCACTCTATTACCAGGGTTGAAGGTTAAACTCTTCTCTGGAATATATAGAAATGCTACTTGTTATGAAAAAATTAATGTACCTTTGTCCCATTACTAATTCAAAATTTGGACAGTTGTGGAGGCAACATGGACTCTCGTGGTACGGTATAAACTTACAACAGTCAGTTTACAAAAATATATAAATTTATTATGCACAAACATAAACACATAATAAAAAGCCTTCAATAGTAGATAAATTGCATTGGATGCTACTAATCATGGAGTATCCACTTGTCTGACACAAATTGGAAGAACTTCGATATATATAATGGTGATCCCGTGCTGTTACACGCAGAGATTTGTTCTTCCAGTTGTACACTCTACATGTTTCGGGGTTACCCCCTTCTTCAGGAGTATATTAGGTCAGAAAATGATCTACAAGAAAGCATATAAATCAAATGTACAATATTAGAATCAAAAACGCATAACTAATGACCAACCTTCAAGGTATACTGTCATGCATCTTAAATCAATAAAGATAGAATCTAATATACCCCTCAGTACATCCCTCAATATTAAGGATTAAGCCCATACGAAATGGTTGATTTTGGAGCAAAAAAGAAAACTCGCCCACATAACCGGCACCAGAATTTTAGGCGTCGCAAGGTCAAAAAATTGGCCATCTCCCGGGCAAGTGCAGGAACCAGGAAAAGTGAAGTCACATAAGGAGACTGTTACATAAAAAAGAAGATACTTTAATAATAAGAACGTCACAGGGTGGATAAATCTATCTCACAGCCATTATATTACAGATGATTACATTCAAATAATTAAAACAAAACATTTCAATTGGTGATACACACCTATGAAGTCTTCACTAAGCGTTGCATATAATTTGGGTGGGGAGAGAGTGTTATCCAAATGGAAATTGAAGTCAGGTGTAGATGGAAATAGTCCAAGGAACCATCCAAAGCCACATATAGATTCTATGTAATATATAAAGAGCATTAAAGAGGCTTATTGTTAAAATTATTGAAGCATCCCAACATCAATCTAATCCTAATGAGAGTAATCAAAAGAAACAACCTATTTGGGAGATCTCAAAGTATAATGTCAAGATCACTTCAAGCGGATTGGATATACTCAATAGGGATCCAGGCTTCAAAGAGTGTTCACAATAGGGTATTACACAGGATCTCAGACAAACACCAGATCCACCAGGATCTTTGGACAAACATATCATTAGAAGTGGTTCATACAGGAACACATCATAAGGGTCATACCAACACATATAACAAAACACATACCAGTCGATCAACTCCACAGAGTGTCTCACCACCACCATGCAAGCTGCCACAGGGAACATCTGAAAAATCAGTTCCCCTTAAATACCATGAGATACACCTGATTCCTATCCGATGAGATGTCATTAGCATGCGCCGAGGCGCCGCAAGATGACATCAATGGATATGACTCCAGACTGTGCATGTGGACATGCGCAGTACTGCATGACGATTTGTAACTGTGAAACACAAAAAAAGTTAGTTAGTGGAGGGGCCGACGTTTTTGTTTTTTGTGTTTCACAGTTACAAATTGTCGTGCAGCACTGCGCATGTCCACATGCACAGTCTGGAGTCGTATTCGTTGATGTCATCTTGTGGCGCCTCGGCGCACGCTAATGACATCTCAACGGATAGGAATCAGTTGTATCTCATGGTATTTAAGGGGAACTGATTTTTCAGATGTTCCCTGTGGCAGCTTGCATGGTGGTGGTGAGACACTCTGTGGAGTTGATCGACTGGTATGTGTTTTGTTATATGCGTTGGTATGACCCTTATGATGTGTTCCTGTATGAACCACTTCTAATGATATGTTTGTCCAAAGATCCTGGTGGATCTGGTGTTTGTCTGAGATCCTGTGTAATACCCTATTGTGAACACTCTTTGAAGCCTGGATCCCTATTGAGTATATCCAATCCGCTTGACGTGATCTTGACATTATACTTTGAGATCTCCCAAATAGGTTGGTGTTTCTTTTGATTACTCTCATTAGGATTACATTGTTGTTGGGATGCTTCAATCATTTCAACAATAAGCCTCTTTAATGTTCTTTATATATTACATAGAATCTATATGTGGCTTTGGATGGTTCCTTGGACTATTTCCATCTACACCTGACTTCAATTTCCATTTGGATAACACACTCTCTCCCCACCCAAATTATATGCACCGCTTAGTGAAGACTTCATAGGTGTGTATCACCAATTGAGATGTTTTGATTGAATTTTTTTTAATGTAATCATCTGTAATATAATGGCTGTGAGATAGATTTCTCCACCCTATGAAGTTCTTATTTTTAAAGTATCTTCTTTTTTATGTAACAGTCTCCTTATGTGACTTCACTTGTCTTGGTTCCTGCACTCACCCGGGAGATTGCCAATTTTTTGGCCTTGTGACACCTAAAATTCTGGTGCTGGCTATGTGGGTGAGTTTTCTTTTTTGCTCCAAAATCAACCATTTCGTATGGGCTTAATCCTTAATATTGAGGGATGTACTGAGGGGTACATTAGACTCTATCTTTATTGATTTAAGATGCATGAAAGTATACCTTGAAGGTTGGTCATTAGTTATGCGTTTTTGATTCTAATATTGTACATTTCATTTATATGCTTTCTTGTAGATCATTTTCTGACCTAATATACTGCTGAAGAAGGGGGTAACCCCGAAACATGTAGAGTGTACAACTGGAAGAACAAATCTCTGCGTGTAACAGCGCGGGATCATCATTATATATATCTAAGTTCTTCCAATTTGTGTCAGACAAGTGGATACTCCATGATTAGTAGCATCCAAAGCAATTTATCTACTATTGAAGGCTTTTTATTATGTGTGTGTGTTTGTGCATAATACATTTATATATTTTTGTAAACTGACTGTTGTAAGTTTATACCGTACCACTAGAGTCCATGTTGCCTCCACAACTGTCCAAATTTCAAACCCTTCTCTGGGCCTCCTGGGCTTGCTCCATATGTTCCCACATAACCGTTATGATTCTATCTTGCATCAGTGAGATATGCTTGATGACGCCTCTATAAGGCATGGTCTCTCCCTCCCACATTTCTTTTGCGACATATAGCAATCCCCTGGGATGTCTACCATACAGTAGTTCAAAAGGGCAAAACCCTATAGATGCCTGAAGTACCTCTCATATGGCAAACATGAGGTATGGCAGCAAAAAAAATCCCAATTTCTCACATCTTTGTCCACCACCTTTTTTAGCATGTTTTTGAGCGTTTTGTTACATTTCTCCACAAGACCCTCAGTTTGGGGGTGGTAGACAGAGGTCCGGAGATGAGACAACTTACACAATTCTTTCTTGACTCTGGACATAAATGGTGTGCCTTGGTCTGTTAAAATATCTTTTGGAATACCCACACGACTAAATACCTGGACAAGCTCTTTGGCAATAGTCTTAGCTGAGGTATTACGTACGTAAGGGAATGGCTTCAGGATTGTGTGGCATAATCCGGTATTACCAGTATTTGCTGATGACCCTGGGCAGATTTTACTACTGGTCCCACCAGATCCATGCCAATTCTTTCAAAAGGCACTTCAATTATTGGTAACGGTACCAGCAGGCTGCGAAAATGGGGCGATTGTGCAAAATACTGACACTCTGGGCATGACTCACAATATTCTTTGACATCTACATGTAACCCAGGCCAAAATAATCTCTGGGTTATTCTCGCTTTGGTTTTCTCTATACCCAGATGTCCACCCATTACATCACCATGGGCTAAATCTAATATCATCTGGCAATAGGGTTTGGGAACCACTAGCTTCTCTACCTCCTACTCACCTTGCTTTACCACCTTATACAGCAAGTTATTTTAAAGAGCTATGTATTATTATTATCATACAGGATTTATATATCGCCAACAGTTTGCGTAGCACTTTACAACATGAGGGTAGACAGTACACTTACAATATAAATCAATACAGGAGGGATAAGAGGGCCCTGCTTGTTAGAGCTTACAATCTAGAAGGGAGGGTCAAGTGGAAACAAAAAGATAATAACTGGGGGGGGGGGGGGGTGAGCTGATAGAGAAAATGAAAATACAGTTGTTAGGTGTGGGTAGGCTACTCTGAAGAGAAGGGTTTTCGGGGATCATCTAAAAGCTAATAGAGTAGCAGATAAGCAGACAGATTGGGGTAAGGCATTCCATAGGATTAGAGAGGCTTTCGAAAAGTCCTGGAGGCGAGTATTGGAAGAGGTGACAAGGGAGCTAGAGAGCAGGAGGTCTTGAGAGGAACGAAGAGAATGAGTAGGTTGGTATTTAGAGACTAGGCTAGTGATGTAGCTGGGGGCTAAATTGTAGGGGGAAAATGTAGGGAAAAGGCACCCCTACATTAGGTTCAACAGGTTCCCCATCCAGTGGCAGCTGGTGGTCTTTTGTTTGGGGGGCAAGAAACCCCCACCCCCCTGCCCCCGCAGCACCTCAACCCCCCCTGCTGTCCACCGGCACTTATCCGATCGGCGGGCATATACGGCACTTTGGGGATCATCTGGCACATCGGGCAGGGGGACAGGCTGCGGCAGGCATCTTGCAGTAACTTCTGCCGTGCGTTTCCTCCCCTCCTCCTAGGCATCCAATAGGATTGCCTAACCTTTCAGCCAGTCGGGAAATGGGTAACAGTTCAGCGCTTCCTGATTGACAGAGAGGCGATTCAGTGTTAGAAAAGCAAATGTTAATTTGTTTTTCTAACACATCTGGGTGGACTCCATGCGCAATGCTCTGAGTCCACCCTATTTTGAAGCCTATTAGAGCCTATAGCGCTAATCAGGTGCTTAAAAAAAAACACCCCTGCCGCTGTAATTCAGGCGACCGGCATCCGAAAAGGGGCCAGATGCCTGAATAGGGGGTGGCAGCAGCGGCTATGGATAGATTGATGCAATGCATCAATCTATCTTTTATGCATATAGGGGGGTGGCGAGAACAGAGAGGGCGGTGCCCGTGCGCCCTTAATGCATGGGCCACCCATGTCCCCATCCATCATTTTAATGTTTTTCTCTGGCTCTATTGAGTGTATTTTTGTTCCGTACAAAAATCATCTTTCCTGACTTGTAAGTCAGGCACCCCATTCTGCCCACTCTCACTATTAGAGTCAGAGATAATTTCTTGTTCATTATCCTCAAGCTGGGAGCAGGATTTCCAGCTCCTCCTGCTCCTCAGCTATTACAAAAAAAGGAAAAGGATCTACCCCTTTCTTGGACACACCAACAGTTTCCCTTTCAATTTTGCAATCAAACGGATCGGGAGTGAGTTCTGGTGTTTCCTCAGCAGGAGGAGCTCTGTCCTCCTGACTCTTTTTGTTTTCCCACAAACTCCAAAAGTGTGGGAAAATCTCTCCCCAGTAGGGCTTCATGAAACAGTGAGGGTACCGCCCCCTTTGAATCTATCACCGTGCCCCAACTGGTCTGGTAGTCATGTGTGTCACCATGTATGCAAATAAGCCAATAGTGCTAGGGTGTAATTTTGCAGGATTTACACAATCACATTTAATGTCACAACACTACCTGAATCTAGCAGAGCAGTGACTGGCTTTACATCCAGTGAAATCACACACATTTGTTTTTCCATGCGTACCTGACATGGGGGTACACTTTATATGATCTGTACCCAGTCCTCTAAACTGCCTCAGAGACCTCCCTGACCTAATTGGCCAGTCTCCAGGTCCAGAGTCCATTATCTCATTATCTGTAGCCACAATCTTGTAATTTCTCCCTGAGCTCTTAAACCCTGTGACAGTCTTACCGGATGCTCCGGGTGTTTTTTCAACCCTAGACAGATTGGGCTGGATTGGGATGGGTTCCACAAATCTTCAGCAGGCGTATATCTCTCCACCAGGTCCACCAGCTGGTTTGCAGATTTAGGGTCCCCATGCCTGACCCACTTCCTCAAAGTGGCAGGGATTGGGCACAAGTAGCAGTCCATGACCATACACTCCACAATCTTGGGGCATGACAAAGTCTCCGGCTGCAGCCACTTTTTGGTTAGGTGTATCAAGTTATACATCTGGGATCGGGGTGGCTTGTCATTACTGTATGCCCACTGATGCACCCGCTGATCCTGGACTGCAATGGTGACACCAAGGCATGCAAATATCTCTGTCTTCAGTGACTTATAATCCTGGGCAGCATCTGGTTCCAGGTCATAATAGGCCTTTTGGGGTTCTCCCATCAGAAAGGGCAAAAAGAGCCCATTGCTCTTTTTGCCATCCTTCCTGAACAGCGGCTCTTTCAAAAGTTGCAAAATACGCTTCCACATCATTTGTAGGTGTCATCTTCTGCAGGAAATGGCTGGCTCGCACCATTTTCTGTTCCACTGCAGCTGTAGACCCCTTCTTTAATTCCACCAGGGCCTCTGCAAACTGGCAAATCGCCTCCTGCTGCGTTGCAGTGGCCTCTGCGACCTGGCAGTTGGTTTCCTGCTGCTGACGGTTGGTTTCTTGCTGGGTTGCAGTGGCCTGCATCAGGGCTTTCAACATGTCCTCCATCTTTCCACTTCTTCAGGAAGATGCCGGCATCCTACATCATATGTCAGGGGTTAACTCAAAGGGGATCACCTTCTCTGGGAAAAAGGTAGTCCAAATGGCAGGTTTCTTAAAAATCTGACTGGTAGCCAGTTTTATTTAAAATGGTTGCATGAAAATAACACAAACAAAAACAGAAAATAAATCCTTGCCATCCAGGCACTAACTGAACATTGCATGTTCCTAACTCACAGGTGATGGGCTTCTCCCACAAACAAAGATAATGCAAACCTTTTTCTCTTACAAAGCAGACTTCACATAAGCAGCTCTCTCAGGATTTTGGCTTCCTGAGTCCCAGGCCAAGAGCAATCCTTTGCTCTAGTCCTGCTTAATTTATACCACCTATTGGTGGACCGTAAAATCTGGTCCGGAACCAACCCTGCCAAGGTGGCTGGTAAAACCCGGGCCAGATTCCACCTTAGTTCTCTACAAATTAACGCATGTGAGGTGGAACATAACGTACATTAATCACCTCGCCATAATGTCACAGGCTGAATCACTCCCCCACCTTTTAATGTAGTAAAATGTAAAATAATGCATTTGGGAGGCAAAAATATGAATGCAATCTATAAACTGGGGGGAGAACCTCTGGGGGAATCTAGGATGGAAAAGGACATGGGGGTCCTAGTAGATGATAGGCTCAGTAATGGCATTCAGTGCTGCTAACAAAGTAAACAGAATATTGGCATGCATTAAAAAGGGGATCAACTCCAGAGATAAACTCTGGTCTGGCTGCCGCACCTAGAGTATGCTGTCCAGTTCTGGGCATCAGTCCTCAGGAAGGTTGTACTGGAAATGGAGCGAGTACAAAGAAGGGCAACAAAGCTAATAAAGGGTCTGGAGGATATTAGTTATGAGGAAAGGTTGCGAGCACTGAACTTATTCTCTCTGGAGAAGAGATGCTTGAGAGGGGATATGATTTCAATTTACAAATACCATACTGGTGACTAGACATGTGCACACTGAAATATTTAGTTTCGAAATTTCGTTTTCGTCTGAAAAATACATTTATTTAGTTACTCCCGAAATTCGTTTTTATTTATTTCGTTTTACGTTAAAAATTGTCCGAAAATCTAAATTAAGGTCGAAACTGTCATTGAAGACTTATGTGTCTGTTGAATGTACAAAGAAGATTCGACGGAGCAGCTAAACTGTACGATGCCGCATAGTTTACCTGCTCCGTCGAAACTTCTTAGAACTTTCAACAGACACCATAAGCCAAAGTACATGTGTACTTAGTTCTAGTTATTTTACTGATCCTCCTCTTTGGTTACAATCAGCCAATAACATTCATCATCATCATTATTTTTATTTATCTTTTCTCCCCTACGTCAAATCTTTTCTCCCCTACGTCGAATCTTTTCTCTCTATGTAGAATAATCTTGGACTAATAGAGTTAAGGTTAGGCACATTCGACCACAGGTTTAATGGACACAGATTGTTATTGTCATCATCATGTCGAATCTCCTAAACGAAAATAAAGCATTTGTTTATGTCGGATCTTTCGTTTTTCGGATCCTGCACTTTCGTTATCGTTTGTTAAAACGATAACGAAAATACCTGAAATTCAGACGAAAATGCATTCGGACGAAAACGAATGCACATGTCTACTGGTGACCCCACAATAGAGATAAAATGTTTTTGCAGAAGGGAGTTTAACAAGACACGTGGCCACTCATTAAAATAAGAAGAAAAGCGGTTTAACCTTAAGTTACCTAGAGGCTTCTTTACTGTAAGTGTGGCAAGAATGTGGAATTCCCTTCCACAGGAGGTGATCTCAGTGGAGAGCATCGATAGTTTAAAAAAACTATTAGATAAGCACCTGAACAATCACAAAATACAGGGATATACAATCTAATACTGACATAAAATCACACACATAGGTTGGACTTGTGTCTTTTTTCAACCTCACCTACTATGTAACCATGTAACATTAAAAGAGACTCGTTCTGGTTCTGTAATGTTGAAGATCTGACCAGTATTCCCCTTCTAACCCCAATATAACAGTTTTGAAACCACGTATTGCAGGGAATAGTGATGGGTCAAACACCACCCATTTGGGTTCGTGCCAGAACTCTCGAACAGCGCAAAAGTTTGGACCCAAACCACGAGCCCCGTTATAGTCTATGGGACCCGAATTTTAAAAAATCAAAAGTCCCCATTTTGAAGGCTTATATACAAGTTTTTAGCCATAAAAAGGGTATGGGGTCCCGGGTACTGGCCTGGGGGACGTGTACCAATACGAAAAATAAACTTTTAGAAAATATTGTTTTTAAAGGAGCAATGATTTTAATGATGCTTAAAGTGAAACCATAAAAATGGAAAATTCTTTTAAATATAATGACTAGAGGGTCAAAAAATGACATTTAAATTGTTTTTTCCTGTAAGCTTTTCTTTATTTTGTAAACAACGGCTTGGGGAGCCAGTCTGTATGATGAGGCCAAAATTTAGTGCACTCAGAACAAGATTAGAGATTTTTTTGGATACATTCTGGTGTCTCTGTGGCAGACTCTGGATGGAAATAACAATGTTTTGCACCATAGTGGGCAAACCTTTGTGAAGGAACCAAATTATAGTACACTCAGGCCAAGATTTACAATTTATTTTTAGACAAAGTCTGGTGCCTCTTTCACAGACTTTTAATAGGTGTGGAAAAGGTATGGAAAAAATGGGCTTTAGGTGTTAGTGGTGGCTTCACACTGTAACCTTATAGAGGTAATCTTGATGAAAGCAAGAATTGGTCTTGCTGTATAAATATTAAATTTCATGCCCTTGTCAAACAGTTGTGGAAAAATTGGTCTTTGGGTGTTGGTGGTGCCTTCACCTCGTAACCTTCTAGAGGTACTCTTGATGAAAATAAGAACTGGTTTTGCTGAAAAAAAAATTTAATTTGATGCCCCTGGTGCACAGTTGAGGAAAAATTGGTCTTTGGGTGTTGGTGGTGCCTTCACCCCATAACCTTCTAGAGGTACTCTTGATAAAAGCAAGAATTGACCTTGCTGTAAAAAAATTACATTTGATGCATCTGTCAAACAGGTGCAGAAAAATTGGTCCTTGCGTGTTAATTGTGTCCAAGAAACTTATACTAAAAGATATTTCAAGATAAAATCAACACCCACAAAGCTAGGTAGCCTAGACAGTCTTGTAAAGATTTGAGACCCCAATAACACTTAATTAGCGACATCGGCAACAGGGGATTGATAGCTGCTGCTAATCCAGGACTGATTCATTTTGACAAATGTCAGCCAGTCTGTGGACAGACGTGCTCTTATCTATCACAAAACCTCCGGCAGCACTGAATACCCATTCAGAAAGCACGCTGGATGCAGGGCAGCCCAGCAGCTCAATTGCATACTGGGCAAGTTCTGGTCAGTGGTCTATTCTCATGACCCAGAAACCCAGTGGATCGTCTACTGAGAGCTCTCCATGTCTGTTTTTGCCCATAGATAATCTTCCACCATTTGATGCAGACGCTGCCGATGGGATCTTAAAGTTGACAGCCCTGGGCACCGAGGACAATTTTTTTTTTTTTAAATGCATCACTGAGGCGGTCCCCTTCTACATCGCTCCTCCTATGACCCACAGAAGCCTCAAAACTAGCTTTTCCTACCAGAGTTTGAAAAGGAGTTACATAAGCTCATCTTTAAGGTTTCCTCAAGATATTTCATCCTGTGATCCCCCTGTGAGGGCAGGATGAGTTCTGAGATTTTCCCCTTATAATGGTGGTCAAGAAGGGTTGCCAACCAATATTGATCCTTCTCCTTGATGCCACAAATTCTTGGATCCTTTTGCAGGCTTTGAAGAATAAGGTGGTTTATGCACCGCAAGTTTGAGGCATAAGAAGCAGCATCCTTGGAGTCACTAAGGATTACAGTATCTGGAACTGCTCCCTTCCAGCCAGGTAGTACTCCCAACTTTTCTGGGGACTGAAAACCGTCTCTTAAGGTTAACGTATGTCTTCCTCTGCTTCAATGCTTCCCAAACTGACAGAATCCTCCTCCTTCCTCTCATCTTGTGTGTTTTGTGGCGTCGCAAGAATAGTGTCTGCATAAAGCGGGCCTTGAAAGGAAATGAAGTCCTCTTCTTCCTGCTGTTCTTCCTAGAGTGCCCTGACCATATTGCCATGCAGAGTGTGCTCCAGCAGGAACACAAGAGGGATAGTATCACTAATGCATGCATTGTCATGGCTCACTATCCTTGTGGCCTCCTCAAATGGTGACAGTACAGTGCATGCATCTTTTATCAGCAGCCACTGGCGTGGTGAAAAAAAGCCGAGCCGGCCTGAGCCTGTCGAGGCTCCATCTGGTGGGCATGTCACAAATCAGGTGGTTTACGGGCAGGTGGAATTTCAGCTAGCCGAGCACTGGCTGTGTATGACCACCTGAAATGGCTAAAGACTCTTTTGGCCTGCTGTAGCAGATCTTGCAACCCTGGGTACCCATTAAAGAAACACTGCACTACCAAATTGAGGATCACACACCAGGCATGGCACATGTTTCAACTTTCCCTGTCTAAGGGCGGACAGGAGGTTTGTGTCGATATCGCACACCACAGTTCCTGGCTCCAGCTGGCATGGTGTGAACCACCTCTGGGCCTGCCCCTGCAGAGCTGTAAGAATCTCTGCTCTGGTGTGGCTCCTGTCTCCTAGACAGACCAGCTAAAGCACTGCATGGCACCTTTTAGCCTGACTCATTGAATAGTCCCTTGAATGCTTAGGGGGTACTTGTGGTTCATAGGACAATTCACCAGAGGAAGGCATTTAGGAGGAGGAAGAGACGGTAGAGCTAACAAATCTCACATCATCACTAGCTGCATGGAGACGTGATGTTTGAAAAGCTCTCCGTCTCTGTTTTCGCCCCTAGATAATTGTCCACTATGTAATGCAGATGCTGCCGATGGGATGTGAAAGCTGACAGCCCTGGGCAGCGAGGACAAAAAAAAAATTGTGAAATGCATCACCACTGCTCCTCTCTTGACCAACAGAAGCCTCAAAACTCTGTTTTTCACGACACTTTAACCTACCAGAGTCGGGAAAAACATTAGATAAACTCCTCTTTAAGGTGTCCTCAAGAGATTTTATCTTCTGCACTCTCTGTGGGGACGGGATGAGTTCTGAGACTTTCCCCTTGTAACGGTGGTCAAGGATGGTTGCCAACCAATAGTGATCCTTCTCCTTTACGCTACATATTCTTGGGTCCTTTCGCTGGCTTTGAATTTGTGGTGGCATGAGAAGCAGACTCCTCAGGGTCACTGAGGATTATAGTATCTGGAACTGCCTCCTCCCAGCCACGTACTACTCCCAAGGGTTCTGGGGGTGGAAAACCATCTCTTACTGTTTGACATATATCTTCCTCTGCTTCAATGCCTCCAAAACTGCCAGAATCCTCCTCCTCCTCCTTCTCCTTCTCTCTTGTGTGTTCTGTGGCACAGAAACAATGATGTCTGCATAAAGTGGGCCTTGAGAGAAAAGGAAGTCCTCCTCTTCCTCCTGCTGCTCTGCCTCGAGTCCATAATGCAATGCAGAGTCTGCTCCAGCGGGAACACAACAGGGATTGTGTTACTGATGCATGCATTGCCACAGCTCACCATCCCTGACGCCTCCTCAAATGGTGACAGTTAGGGCCGAACACCCCCCCCACCCCGGTTTGGATCACTAATATGCAAGTTATTGTCCTAAAAAGGTTTTGGGGACCCAGGTCCTGCCCCAGGGGACATGTATCAATGCAAAAAAAAAGTTTTAATAACGTCCGTTTTTTCGTGATCAGTGATTTTAATGATGCTTAAAGTGAAGAAATAAAAGTGAAATATTCCTTTAAATATCGTACCTGGGGGTGTCTATAGTATGCCTATAAAGTGGCGCGTGTTTCCCGTGCTTAGAACAATCCCTGCACAAAATGACATTTGTAAAGGAATAAAAGTCATTTAAAACTGCTTGCGGCTTTAATGTAATGTCGGGTCCCGGCAATATGGATGAAAATCAGTGAGACAACGGCATGGGCACCCCCCCCCCAGTCCATTACCAGGCCCTTTGGGTCTTGTATGGATACTAAGGGGAACCCCGCACCCAAATTAAAAAAAGGAAAGGCGTGGGGCCCCCAGGCCCTATATACTCTGAACAGCAGTATACAGGCGGTGCAAACAAGACAGGGACTGTAGGTTTGTTGTTAAGTAGAATCTGTTTGTAATTTTGAACTGGTACATTTTTAAAGTGTAGCTTAATGACAAATGTTGTTGAAAATTTGGGGTTTTTAGTGAAACAAGGATTGGTGATAAAGCATCAGTGAAGAGAAGACACGTTTTTCCCATATTAACTCTTACAGGCGAGAATTTCCCTTCCTAGGGGTAGATTTTATCTCACTTCCTGTTGTCTCCTTCCGTTTGCAAGTAGGAGTTGTTTGTAAGTTGGATGTTTGAAAGTAGTGGCCTGCCCTATATACTCTGTAGAAATTGGGGCCTTAGATGTTGGTGTTGCCACAACACTGCAAGTCCTCACAGTTACTCTTGATGGGTGCTGGAACGGGCACTGCTGTGAAATATTATATCAAGAATTGTAATTACATGCACCTGTTGAACAGGGGCAGAAATATTGGGCCTTTGGTGGTGGTGGTGGCGTTGCCGCAACACTGTAAGCACTCACAGTTACTCTTGGTGGGCGCAGGCATGGGCCCTGCTGTGAAATATTAGCTCAAGAATTGTAATTATATGTCCCTGTTGAACAGGGGCAGAAAAATTGGGCCTTAAGCACTGGTGCTACAACACTGCAACCTCTCACAGATGCTATAGTTGGAGCGCAGGAATGAGCCCTGCTGCAAAGTATTGCATCAAAAATTGTAATTACATGCCCCTGTTAAACAGGGGCAGAAAAACTGGGCCCTAGCCACTGCTGCCACAACACTGCAATCCCTCACAGATACTATAGTTGGAGCGCAGGAATGAGCCCTGCTGCAAAATATTGCATCAAAAATTGTAATTACACGCCCCTGTTAAACAGGGGCAGAAAAATTGGGCCTTAGCCACTGGTGGCGGTGCCCAAAAATTTTCTTACAAGCTATCAGCATGAACATTGAGGAGGAAAAGGATAGTCATTCAGCATCAGCATAGGCTGAAGGGATCTCACATTAAAAAAAAAATCAATCGGTTACATCAGCATCAAGTGCTTGGTAGCTGGTGATCCAAGACTGATTCATTTTTATGAAGGTCAGATGATCGACCGATTCGGTGTACAGGCGCACCCTGTGATCGGTTACAAAGCATCCAGCAGCACTGAATGTGCGTTCCGAAAGAACGCTGGATGCAGGACAGGCCAGTAGCTCAATTGCATACTGTGCAAGCTCTGGTCAGTGATCCATCCTCAAGACCCAGTAACCCAGAGGATTTCCGGTGAGAAAGGTGTCCAAGTCTGATCTTGCCCCTAGGTAATCCTGCACCACATGAATCAGATGCTGGCGATGGTTGCTGGAACCGATCAGACCTTGGGGCTGCAGACTAAAACTGCTGCTGATGCTGAGTGCCAGGCTCCACCTCCATGCTGACACAATCCTCCTCCTCGTTCTCTTCCTGTGTGATCGGCAGGCATGCAGGAACACTGTCTGGATAAAGGGGGCCTTGAGAGGTAAGGAAGTCCTCCTCTTCCTCCCTCTGTTCTGCCTTAAGTTCCCTGTCCATTATTCCACGCAGTGTGTGCTCCAACAGGTGGACAAGAGGGACAGTGTCACTGATGCATGCATTATCACTGCTCACCATCCTTGTGGCCTCCTCAAATGGTGACAGGACAGTGCATGCATCCCTGATCATAGCCCCTGACCCTGTCCTGGTGCCATAGTAGCATAGGTACTCATTGATGGCCCTCTGCTGCGTGTGCAGCCGCTGCAGCATGGCCAACGTTGAGTTCCACCTGGTGGGCATGTTGCATATTAGGCTGTTCTTGGGCAGGTTTAATCCCTTTTGGAGGTCAGCCAGCCGAGCACTTGCATTATATGACCTGCGGAAATGCACACAGACTTTTCTGGCCTGTCTCAGGACATCCTGTAAGCCTGGGTACCTGCCCAAGAACCACTGCACCACCAAGTTAAGGACGTGAGCCAAACAGGGCACATGGGTCAGTTGTCCCTGTCAGAGGGTGGAGAGGAGGTTGGTGCCATTGTCGTAAACCACCATACCTGGCTTAAGCTGGCATGGCATCAACCACCTCTGAACCTGCCCCTGCAGAGCTGACAGAATCTCTGCCCCAGTGTGGCTCCTGTCCCCCAAGCACACCAGCTCAAGCATCGCATGGTATCTTTTTGCCTGCGTACTTGCGTAGCCCCTTGAACACCTACGGAGCACAGCTGGTTCCGAGGACAAATCAGCACAGGAAGAGGCAATGGAGAAAGAAGAAGAGGAGGGGGTGGAGGAGAGGGGTGTGGCAGAATCACCATTAGTAGAATTTTGGAGGCGTGGTGGCGGAACAACCTCCAACACTACTGCACCCTGCCCTGCATCCTTCCCAGCTGCCAGAAGAGTCACCACGTGCACGGTGAAAGATAGGTAATGTCCCTGTCCATGCCTGCTGGACCATGAGTCAGCGGTAATATGCACCTTACCGCTGACCGCCCTGTCCAGCGAGGCCAACACATTGCCTTCCACATGCCGGTAGAGAGCCAGAATCGCCTTCCGTGAGAAAAAGTGGCGTTTGGGAACCTGCCACTGAGGAACCGCACATTCCACAAACTCACGGAAGGGGGCAGAGTCTACCAACTGAAAAGGCAGCAGTTGAAGTGCTAGCAATTTAGCCAAGCTAGCATTCAACCGCTGGGCATGTGGATGGCTGGGAGCAAACTTCTTTCGGTGGTGCAGCAGCCGGGGCAGGGAAATTTGCCTGGTACAATCTGACGTCGGTGTACCGATAGCAGATTGCCCACAAGTACTTGGCTGTGACACATCTAATTCTACCCCTTCATTCCTCTCAGTGCAGGTTTCAGAGAGGATGGAAGGTATAGTGGGGTTGGAGATCCCAGGTATGCTTGCCAACGAACTGCATGGCAGGTCGACATATGTGTGGTCAAGCATGTGCTGCCCAAGCGGGTGATGTTTTGGCCACGCGAGATACGCTTGAGACATATGTTGCAAATAGCAGCGGTGGGATCTGATGCACTCGTCTCAAAAAAGGCCCACACCAAAGAACTTTTGGAATAATGCGCAGAGACAGCAGCACCCTGCACATGCGGAGCTCTGCGGTGTGATGCAGTCAGTGTGCTGCCTTAAGCTGGCCCCTGGAGGGCATCCTACCTCGTTGGAGATGTGCCTCCTCCTCCTCCTCTCTCCTATCAGGCACCCATGTGGAGTCAGTGACCTCATCATCCCCTCCCTCCTCATCACTGGAGCAAACCTGGCAGTATGCTGCAGCTGGGGGAACATGATTGCCAGATTGCTGTCCTTCTTGGTCACCCCCTCTCTCTTGGCTCACGTTACTGCCTTCCTCTAGCTGGGTACCATCATCGGAGGCTTCAAAACGCTGGGCATCCTCCTGGAGCATGTACCCAACACTGTGGTCAAACAGTTCAGAGGACTACTCAGGAGGACATGGTGGGGCTAGGGAAGGAGTGACTGATGCCATTGAGCCGAGGGAAGAGGCCGCGTTGGCAGCTGCTTTGCCAGACAAAGTACCCTGAGCCTGGGTGAGAGAGGATGAGGAGGATGAGGATGGCTTGGTCATCCACTCTACCAAGTCTTCCGCATATTGCGGCTCAACACGGTCAGCTGCTGAAAAAAAGGACAAGCGTGTCCCACGGCCACGTGCTGAAGATGCACCGTCTCCATGACCAGCACTGTTGCCTCTAGACTCAGAGCCTGCTTGCCCTCTTTTATTGGCTTGTGACTGTCTGCCTCTCCTTGTTGGCCTTCCAGACATACTAATGGCCTGCAGTGAGATGTAGCTGCACAAAGCTGGGATGTGTATATATATATATATATATATACTTATACTGCAGCTAGCAGAATCAACTGCCTGCCTGTAGTATTATTAGTATGAGAACACCAGCAATTGTCTTCAGGTAGCTTTAGGTGCACACTGTGCAGAGGACGCACTACACTAACTTTAAATACTGCAGCTGCCTGCCTGTGGTACTAATAGGATCAGTACAACAGCAATTGTCTTCAGGTAGCTTTAGGTGCACACTGTGCAGAGGACGCACTACGCTATCTGTAAATACTGCAGCTGCCTGCCTGTGGTACTAATAGGATCAGAAGAACACCAGCAATTTTCTTCAGGTAGCTGTAAATACTGTAAAAACACCTGCCTGCCTGTCAGTAGGATCAGAATAACAGGAACGGATCTAGCTAAACTGAATACAGTGTATATATGTGTATATAATATATATAAAAAACACCTAGGATGCATTATATATATATATATATATATATATATATATATATATATATATATATATATATATATATACACACACACAATACACTGTAAGTGCAGCTAACTGACTCTACTCTATCTAACTTAAATCAAATGACACTGTCTCTCTGTCTATCTCTCTGTCACCGCAACACACTACACAAGGCTGCCACGTAGGCGGCCTTATATAGTGTGGGGCATGTACTAAACCCCCTGAGCCATAATTGGCCAATTCCACCCTGGCTTTGGCCAATTATGGCTCTCTGTACAGACGGCGCTGTGATTGGCCAAGCATGCGGGTCATAGTGCATGCTTGGCCAATAATCAGCCAGCAATGCAATGCGATGCCGCAGTGAATTATGGGCCGTGACGCGCCACTCGAATTTGGCAAGAACGGCCCATAACGTTCGCAATTTGATGAACGGTCGAACAGGCGATGTTCGAGTCAAACATGGGTTCGAGTCGAACTCGAAGCTCATCCCTAGTGACAGTACAGTGCATACATTCTTTATCAGCAGCCATTGGCATGGGGAAAAAAAGCCAAGCTGCCCTGAGCCTCTCCATACACATACAGGTACTCGTTGATGGACCTCTGGTGCATGTGCAGCTGCTGCAGCATTGCCAAAGTTGAGTTCCATATGGTAGACATGTCACAATTTTTTCACAAAGGCGGTTTACACACTAAACTGACACTACACTATACTCACACTGGACTGACCGCTATACTATACTCACACTATACTGACACGCTATACTGACACACTACAATATAATCACCCTATACTGGCACACTATACTCACACTATACTGATACACTATACTCACATTATACTAACACTTAGGGATGGGCTGAACACCCTCCTGTTCGGTTCTCAGCAGAACATGTGAACAGGCAAAAAATTCGTCAGAACACACGAACACTGTTAAAGTCTATGGGACTCGAACATGAATAATCAAAAGTGCTAATTTTAAAGGCTTATATGCAAGTTATTGTCATAAAAAGTGTTTGGGGACCTGGATCTTGCCACAGGGGACATGTATCGATGCATACATTTTTCTTAAAAACGGCTGTTTTCTCGGGAGCAGTGGTATTTTTAAATCTTAAAGTGAAACAATAAAAATGAAATATTCCTTTAAATATCGTGCTTGGGGGGTGTCTACAGTATGCCTGCAAAGTGGCACATTTTTCCCGTGTTTAGAACAGTACCGCAGCAAAATGACATTTCTAAAAGGAAAAATTGTCATTCAAAACTGATTGCGGCTGTAATGAATTGTCGAGTCTCGGCAATATGGATAAAACTCAGTGAAAAAATGGGCATAGAATCACCCCTCAGTCCATTACCAGGCCCTTTGGAATATTAA
Source organism: Aquarana catesbeiana (assembly GCF_042186555.1). NCBI lineage: Eukaryota > Metazoa > Chordata > Amphibia > Anura > Ranidae > Aquarana > Aquarana catesbeiana. Next base: position 528,307,557 of record NC_133327.1, read on the forward strand.
GGGGAGCCCCGAACCAAAATGTAAAAAAAAAAAATTGTGTGGGGGGTCCCCCTAAAATCCATACCAGGCCCTTCAGGTCTAATATGGAAATTAAGGGGTGATGCTATTAGTGCTATTAGTACTCAAGTGCTGGTATAATAATGAACAATAAAATATAAATATATATAAGTGATAAAAGCTGCAACCAAAACAGTGATCTCTCACTTAAAAAATAATGAAAATATAAATTATATGGTGCGCTAATATCCTAAATGCTGATATTGGTGCTTTGTGCTGTAGTGATTCCTATAGATTGCTAAACCATTATATAAAGTGCCAAGTGCCTCAGAATAACTAGTGATTAACAAAGTGTAAACAAATGTGCTAAATGTTGAATGTGAACTAATGAACTAATTTCCACTATAGTGGTAAATGCAACAAAATTGTAAAAAATACATGTAGACCAATCACATCCAAAAATAGATCCTGCTAGTAAAACCAGGTATGTGCACTATTAAAATAGCAATGAACTAGATATCAATAATATTGGCCAATTATCAGCAGAGAGTGCATATTTAGGAAGTCCCGTCCATTGCTGTTTCTGCTGGGGAAACTGCAGCCAGGTGAGAAAGCATACAAATCAATAGAAAAGATAAAATATCAGATCTTCCGGAGGATAGCTACCACATACGATGGCTTGAAGACAAGATTTAAACAGCTGGTGCAATCACCCATTTCTAGTAATAATCCCCATATCTTCCAGAGCTCAAACATATAACAAAAGAGAAAACAATAGTGTGATATTGCAGTTTCAGCGGTCTAGAGCTGATACACTCACATGCATTCACTAGTAAACCAGCGTGTAAGGCAGTCAGGCTCAACTTCTCCTCACAGCCCGTCTGAGTAGCTGCGCCAAATTTTTAAAAAATGGCGTAGGGGTCCCCCCAAAATCCATACTTTCAGGTCTGGTATGGATTTTAAGGGGAATCCTGCGCCAATTTTTTTAAAAAAAATGGCGTAGGGGCCCCCCCAAAATCCATATGAAACCCTTATCAGAGCACGCAACCTGGCAGGCCACAGGAAAAGAGGGGGGATGAGAGTGTGCCCCCCTCCTGAACTGTACATGGCCACATGCCCTCAACATGGGGGCGGTGCTTTGGGGTAGCCCCCAAAGCACCTTGTCCCCATGTTGATGGGTACAAGGGCCTCAACCCCACAACCCTTGCCCAGTGATTGTGGGGGTCTGTGGGTGGGGGGCTTATCAGAATCTAGAAGCCCCCTTTAACAAGGGGACCCCCAGATCCCGGCCTCCCCCCTGTGTGAATTGGTAATGTACCCCTACCATTTTACAAAAAAAGTGTCAAAATGGTAAAAAAGACAAGAGACAGCTTTGGACAAGTCCTTTATTAAAAAAATAAAAAAATAAAAATGTCCCATGATGTAAGTTCACGCCGCCCGATGGACCGAAAAAGAAAATAAGAAAAAAAAAGCTGCAACCAATCCGCCTCCATGGGAGGCTCCCGCTGAGTGAGTCTTCTCTTTGACAGTTCTTATATAACTGAGGGTGGGGCCATCCGGTGACATAACCGGGTGACCATGGCTTCCCCGTGGCATCAGAGGGGGTGGGTCACCCGGTTACGTCACGGGGTGTTCGCCGAATGGGCGAACAGGCAACTCTAGCAGGGAACCAACCAGTCTTCCTGATAAAATGAAAAGTCTGGGTGACACATACACTCAATCCCAGACCAGGCCCTTGACTAGCTTAGGCTGCCTATCCCTATAAATATACTAAGGCTGATTTACTAAATGTTTATAAAGATAAAGGGGTTGAAAAGAAAATGTTCACCTAACAATGTGAATGTTTGCGTAATCACTTTGAAACGTGTATGTTCTATTTGCAATATTTGCAATATTATTGTTAGTGAAAAGGGTCAAACTGTGTTCACATTTAACACCCAACTATGCACTAGCAAAAATACTCTTTTTTTCTTTGCTTATACATGACAGACCATGCAAAGTGAACTACTGTATTCACTTTGCAAAGTAAAAATATACTTTCCAAAGTGAACAAGCACTTGCTACGTGAACTGTCGGGGCTTGGACTGGAACCAAGAACCTCTGCTGTGTCAGGCAATGTCTCTTCTCACTGAGCTACCTAAGATGCTGGACAGCATCTGTCTGATCCATTGGACCACTCTGCCATGTACCTTGATTTCTGCTGAACTTTGAACTCTTTGCTCCTCTCATGAACTTTCTGATTTAAGCCATGCCTCTGCACTTCCTGTTTGCCAGATGATTGTGCTCTCTCAGCCAGTATCTCGCTCTTGTCTTCACTGCTGCCATCCATATTTTGCTACCACTTGTTATTGACCCTTGGCTTGTTCCTCGACTATGCTTCTGCCTAAATCCAACCTGCAACTACCTCTTCCTCTTCATTACTGACCTTTTGGCATGTTTACTGCCTACGCTTCTGTTTAATCCTTACCTGCTTAATCTTCTACTGGACCCCAGCTTGTTCACCTTCTGGTGGGGCAATCCCGAGGACTGTGACCTGGTGCTAACATGCAGCAAAATAAATCTCCACCATCAGGAGCTCTGGTGAACATCTGTTAGTACTTAGACTCCGCACCTCAGGTGAGCCTGCGTCATCTGCTGGAGTGACCTGCGTGTTTACCTATCCTGCTGGTTCCTGTGTGCGATTCCCACTGCTATAGCAGCTGGTCTTCGAGCCTGACCCCTGATCGTGACATGAACAGCCTCAAATCCTTTAGTAAATCAACCTCAAGGTCCCTACCCCCTTTCCTCATTCCCCAATGCACCCACAACTTTAATTTAAAAGAAAAATCAACTTCCAAAGCCTTTTTATAGTTTTTTTTATAGTATTTGGAATGGTCGTTTTCTGTTGAACTCTTCTGTAAGCCAATTTTGACATGTGGATTGGTCTCCGCTGGGCAGGTTTGAGAAAGGTTTGGCTCAAAGAAAGGGATTTGAATTATACTGGCCATCTTTTTCTTGTTCAATATTTTTGTGAAAATATTACAATACATACACAGTAACCAAAGTGCTTACGGGCATGAAAGCATACAAAGACCATATATAATGAAACAGCAATTGAAAACAAAAGCTAACAGAACAATGCTGTCTTTGTTGTAAAAACAGTTCGTTTTGAATAAAGAGAAAAGGCGGATCTGAGCCCACCATTACATATTTTACATGAATACAGTACATACATGATATCTTATAGTTGGAATTATAGCATCTAAGAGTTAGCTATTAATAAATCATATGTAAAATAGACATAGGTAGAAGCCGCTATCATCATACTTAAAATGGTTTTAGTTCAGAAAAGAAAAACAGAGAGGGAGCAGGAGAAGGAGAGGGCAAGGAAATAAAGAATATGGGTAGGAGAAAGAAGGAGGTCAGACACTCAAAGCTGAACCACAGTCCAAAACAGCGCCCACACAGCACTATGCATCAAGGCTCAAGAAGAGAGGAGTCAAGATCAGGTGGTAAGAAGTGGTCTACCCAAGGCTGCCAGACTTTGCAGTGTTTAGGGATTGTGTCTAAGATAGTAGCTTAAATTTTACTGTGAATCATGGCTTGGGTCATCCTATTTTTGGTCTCAAGTATACAAAGAGTCAAGGTCCTCCAAGCCCTCACTATAGTCTATACTGGCCATCTTTTAACATAGAAGAGGAGCAGATTTGCAGAGTGGATATCTGTGTAGTGCTAGAGGTAGAAACGTTTGTATTATTGTATAACCTTTGGTACTTCAGGGCAATAAATAATAATAATAATAATAATAATAATATGCCCTGCAATTCAGCTTTAAGACCTTATTTAGCTGAAGTCTATGGGATCCATCATAGATTCAGCCATTTCAGTTGATCTTTCTCTACAAAATGTTTTTTTGCCATGATAAAAAAAAGATCACTTTAATTGAATTTCCATCGCAGCTTATTGTTTCTCATCAATAGAACTGATTGCTTATTGATTGAACAACCCAATTAGTATAAATGATTTTGGAAAGGTACTAATCTTTTATCAAAAACATTGTTCATATTGAACAAACAGAACATAGTAATGATGTGCAGATTGATGGAAGGTTCCTAAGAGCGCAGCAGGGTGCATCGAAGACTGACTCTCTTGGAAGTATCAGTTTTTCAGGAGATTTTTCTTCAAGTGATGTTCATTAGCACAAAAGGTAAGTATTTAATCACTTTTTTAACATGGATATCTTTCTGGGCAATTTTACTTACCTAGGATGGGTTGACTTACCCTTTATGACTTTGCCATAAAAGAAAAGCTTTTTAAAAAAAATCCTATGTTTTCTATTATATTTAAAACCCAAGCAGACCAATCTCTATCCTTAACCAATCTAGGCATTATTTCCCCACTTCTAAACCTTCTAAATATAAATCTTTTTCCCAGGCTGCACAATCTGCAGTGCTGGGTGCCTAGCGATATTTTTCCATAATACAGACCTTTCACTTATTAGGAAAAAATGTAATATAAAAAAATGAAGCCTCTGGGCAATGGCTATATTAAAAGAACACCCTTAAAAAACAACCAGCTGAAACAAATTATTGTCAGCTTTCCAAACTGGCTGCACCATCTGTTGTTCCATAAAATACAAACATTTCTACAGTGGACTCAATTTAACTCAGACTCTCCGGCAAGGAAAAAATGAAGGTAATTCTTGAATAGTTCATAGTTTTTACCCAAAAATAGTAATGTAAAAAAAGCTCAATTTTATTTTACATTTTGTTAACATTTTAATGAAAATCTATATGGTATTTCAATAAACATTATACTTATTGCTTCGACTACATTTTACATTGTAGCCTACTCTTCATAGCATTTTTAATATAGCATTTTTAATAAAGCTATAATGTGCAGCAGACTCTATTACAGATAATAATTATAGTCTACACTTCTTTGATGGTCAGAGCAGAGTATAAAGTATGTTTTCATAAATAAAAAACACCACCTGGGGCGTGTCTAGACGTGTAGCTGGAGAGACGTGCTAGTGCTGAGCTCCCTATACCCAGCACTAATCTATCCTTATCTGCTGCCTTTCCTCGCCTTATCACAGCCAGAAACCACGTACATCTGTTCCCGGACCCCTTCTGCTCTGACTCCGAGGATTATTTTCAAATTTGACCGTCTGAATCTGCTTCTGGGCTGCGATCATCTTCACATGACCGAGGCCATCCGCCATCTTGTGGCCTATAGATCGCCGGCGATCCCTGAGGCCTGAGCCTGAGATTCATAGAGTGGACGGGCATTCCACACTCACTGCATTGCCATCTCACATTCAGAGGGCACACGGAGCGGACTTTTGGCCCGGAGAGGTCGCCCGGGGTCCCCCGACAGTCACCACCGGTATTTTGCGGCCTTCTGCATTGTAGCGGCCTACGGACTACATTCCGGCCACCCTCCCAGGACACAGTGAGTACCGCTCCACACACCCCCTCCCACAGCTAAGACCCCGGGGGTGTTCAACCTTTGGAAGCCTGGTCTCGGCTTCGGCCTACCTTTGGAAGACGGCGGCCATCTTGCTACTCCAGAGACACCCAATCTCACACACCTTCACTGTTTCTATTGCAAGTTCGCTTCTAATCCTTATAAAGGGACATTTCATCTGAATTTTCATTTATTCTCACAACAAATTACACAGGTCTTAGATACCTGTCAGTCCTGCAACACACTCTCTGCTGTATTGTTTTAAAATTTTAAAGGGACAGCTCCCCCACCTCTCACAATCTCACAATTGCACATCTAATTAGATTTTATGCTACTAGCTTTCTGTGCATGATCTCAAAGACTACAATGTTAGACATGTAAAGCCTACGAACATGACAAGCATATAGGAATGGGGCCCAGTCTCTATCCATTTCTCTAAGACACCCACTAACAAGTCCACAGCTTCAATATACACGGGGGGCAATCCACCAGCTTTATCAAATAGTCGCGCACCCCATGGGCAAAATTGGAGACCAAAGACGCATCTATTCCGCAACCCTTAAATCTCAATCTTCTTTGACGATGGATCACTTTTTAAATAGACCTTCATCCACTGCTTCAGAAACTCCCGAAAACTCACAGACCACTTCAGAGCAACCAGAACTTAACACAAGTACTCTTTTTGACAATGCTCCCACTCCTACATCAGGACTTTCCACACCGTTGACAGCGGAAGTTTTAGACATTAAACTACGCACCCTGCTTCAGGCTATTACTCACAATATTACACAAGAAGTTGGAAAATTAGCCAAAGAATTAAGAGGAGAAATTGACCAATTGGGAGAACGCACCGACTCCCTGGAATATAAATTCGATGCAAAGGTACAATATGTACAGGTGCTGGAAGAAGACAATGCTGCCATAAAAAATACAATCACCCAGCTACAGGCCCAACAGGAGGACCTAGAAAACAGAGAACGCAGACAAAATCTGATATTTAGGGGTATTCCAGAGGCTGTGGAAGATGGAGATCTCCGTACATACCTTTTACACCTTTTCAATAAGGCTGCCCCCAACATCCCTGACATAGACTGGCGACTGGACAGGGCTCACAGGTCACTAGCCCCTAAACCTCCAGCAGGGGCCAACCCTAGGGATGTGATCGTTCGGTTCCATTACTATGATAGCAAGGAAGCTCTAACCCTGGCAACCCGTAATCAATCCAGATTTGAATTCCAAGGATCCAAGATTCAAATCTTTAGCGATTTTTCACCCATTACTCTAGCTAGAAGGAGAAATCTTCGTCCTCTAACCTTGCAAACTCAATCCCACAAAGTAATATACCGATGGGGCTTCCCCTTTCGCCTCTCTGCATCTCGAGATGGTGTACAATTCTCCTTACGAGATCTACAGGAAAGCGACACTTTTCTGCGTAACTTGGGCTTACCACCCATTCCTGACAGGGATCCTTCGACCCTTCCAACTACTCCTTTGGCCTTCCAGGTTTCCATTTGATGGATTTTGAGTTTTTTTTTCTTTTGACTTTTATTTTCTTTTTTTTGAATTTTTCGTGTTGCTCTCGTTTTCAGGTTGTTTTTCTTTTTCTTAACCTGGAACTGTTAATCTTCATAGAGTCAATATCACTCAGTCACTTTGTTGCCATAGATTTACGGGTTCCTAAAATACCTGCTGTGTATTTCATTTATAATGTTTTAGACAACCTTTCCCATAAAATGTCTAACGCTTCTTCTTCTTTCTAGGTTATTATGGCTCTGAAATTTTTGACCTATAATGTTAAAGGTTTAAACTCCATTCAAAAAAGATGGATGGCTTTGAAAGAGTTTAAAGCTTCCAAAGCAGACATAATTTTAGTTCAGGAGACTCATTTCCGCCCTGGGGGATCCCTCAAATTCGCTAGCAAGCATTTCCCGATATGTTTTCTAGCCTCTGATCCATCTGGAAAAGCAGGCGTAGCAATTTTGATTAATCGATTATGCCCTTTACGAGTTAAACCTTCTTGTTTGAACCCTCAGGGCAGATTTATTGTCCTTGACTGCTCTTTTCTTACTAAATCCCTTACAATTGTCAATGTGTATGCTCCCAACTCTGGTCAGATTAGTTTCTTATCCTCCATGTTTGACACTATAAATACTCTCAACCCTTTATGGTAATCGGAGGAGATTTTAACGTAACTATGTCCCGTGACAGAGATAGACATGCATTATTTTCATCAATTACACCTACTACAGCTAACCGCATCTCCAAATCATTTCGTAAACTAATGAGAGCTAAAAATCTATTGGATACTTGGAGAATTAAACACCCCACTCACAAACAATACACGTTTTATTCACACCCCCACAAACTTTATTCTAGACTAGATCATTTTTTCATTTCTACGCCTCTCCTGACCTCAACTGTTTCTTCAGCGATCAACCCCATAACATGGTCGGACCATTCCTCTGTCCATCTTGACATTCACCTCTCCTCTGCCTCCCCTAAAACATGCCATTGGAGACTAAATGAGACGTTTCTCCGCACACCTGAACCTAGAGACCTCCTGTCTAAGGGCTTGACGGAATATTTTCAACTTAACGTGGGCAAAGTCTCAGAGTCCTCCACGTTGTGGGAGGCACATAAAGCCGTTTTTTGAGGACAGTGTATAGCTATAGGCTCCAGTCTTAAAAAAGATGTAGCATTCCAACACTCGTCTATTATGTCTAAACTCTGATCGCCTGAGAAACTATTGTTAACCTCCCCCACGGTGGCTGGACTCCGGGCTGTAGTGTCATTACGAAATCAACTTAGATCCCTAACGATGAGCAAAATAGATAAATCTCTTTTATGGTCTAAGCAGAAATTCTATGAATACTCTAATAATCCCCAATAAAATGTTAGTAAACAAACTGAAACCACGCCCTTTCCAAACTTTCCCTATTTCCCTATCGATCATTTTTTTAAACTCCTACGACTTCCCAAACTTTTACCTGAACACCTTACATCCCTAAATTCAATAATCACACCCGAAGAGTTGGAAGAGGTGGTTAAACATCTCCCCACCCAGAAAGCCCCTGGTCCAGATGGCCTACCCTATTCTTATTACAAAACCTTCCTACCTATTCTTAGCCCCCATATGATCTCTCTATATGCTTTACTATTCAGAGGGACTATTCCACATCCACAATTTCTTAATGCCCATATTTCCGTGATCCCGAAACCTGGTAAGGACCCTTCCCTTCCTGATAACTACAGACCCATTGCATTACTTAATTCAGATTACAAGATATTCAGGAAAGTATTGGCTAACAGGTTATCTCACATACTCCCTAGACTCATACATAAAGATCAGGTAGGCTTTGTGAGAGCCAGACATGCAGGAGATAATACGAGACTTACAATCAACCTCATTGATCTATTAAACAAGACCTCTCGTCCAGCCATAATCTTAAGTTTAGATGCACAAAAAGCCTTCGACCGGCTCAGTTGGCCATATATGTTTGCTACCCTCTCCAACTATGGTTTTGAAGGCCCCTTCATAGCTGCCCTAAATGCCCTTTATTCAAATTCTTCATCCCAAGTTCAATTAGCCTCTTATTTATCATCACCCTTCTCGTTAAGTAATGGAACCAGACAGGGCTGCCCTTTATCTCCCCTCCTTTTCATTCTCTGTCTAGAACCATTAGCTGCAGCTATTCGTATACACCCTGATATAACAGGAGTATCATTACGCCACAGGGAATATAAACTGTCCCTATTTGCAGATGATGTCCTCTTAACTTTAACCAGACCTCATATCTCTCTTCCTAATCTTATAGCCCTGCTGAAAGACTTCAGCTCCATATCTCGGTATAAAATCAACACAAGTAAAAACAGAAGCTCTACCATTACACATCCAGCCTCTAGATCTCATCGGTCTCAAACAAAATTACTCTTTTCATTGGTGTTCAGACTCCCTTAAGTACCTAGGTGTAAATATAACCTCCTCTTATTCAACTTTATATCACGCTAATTATCCCCCACTCTTTCGAGACATTGACCGACTCCTGCGACAGTGGAATATATATCCTATTTCCCTCTTGGGTCGCATCAATGTCCTAAAGATGTCTATAATGCCAAGACTCCTTTATCTATTTGACACACTCCCGGTATCCGTTCCCATGTCACAACTTAAAACCATACAGAGAACATTCCTTCATTTCATCTGGCATTTTAAAACACATAGGATAGCTAGCTCAGTAATGTGTGCCATCAAGTCAAGAGGCGGGCTGGGAGCCCCAGATCCCATCAAGTATTATTTTGCTACACACCTTAAAAACAATTATCACTTGGTCCTCCAGAATGGCACCTAACATATGGGCAGAGATCGAAATGAGCATCACTAAACCAGTACACCCTTGTGCCATGATCTGGGCAGATTTAGACTCTTCAATGTGCCAATTTAGAAGCATATGTTTGGGTCCAATGTTATTTACCCTTGACATATGGAAGAAATGCTCCCGTCAGTTCTCTTTAGCATCCCCGTGTCCCCTGTTGTTAAATGTGCTGTTCAACCCTGATATTCCTGACAGCCTATCATATAATAGAATGCTCCCTTGGACACAAGCAGGCATTTTTCAACTTCGAAACATAGTACACCCCCTTACTCTCACATTATTGTCCTTTGATGAGCTGCAAAAGAAATACCAGATACCTAAACAATTATTTTATTCCTATCTCCAGATTAGACACTATTTTGCCTCTAAATCTTCCACTTTAAGCCTTGATAGACCTACCCCGTTTGAACTCCTCTGTGCCCAGGGACTATAGCAGTCTCATCTCATTACTGACATTTACAAATTCCTACATAATACGATCTCTGTTACGGACATATCCCATTCCTACATGCAAAAATGGTCCCAGTTGTTGACCCGTCATATCTCTCTCCCTCAATGGCAAAAGATTTGGGAAACCATTTCTAAATCCTCACAATGTGTAGAACAGAAAGAGATGGCTTATAAAATATTACTTTTCTGGTATAAAACCCCTGAGATATTACATAAATACGATCCCAAAAATCCCCGGATATGTTGGAGATGCCACGGTGATATTGGCTCACATTTCCACATTTTCTGGGACTGCCCTCTGATACACCCATTCTGGACAACCATTCAGACCTTTATAGAAGATTTGTTTAATATTTCTCTTCCATTAGATCCTATTTTCTGTTATGTCTGACGATTCCCGGACTCTCTAAACACGCCCAAAAATTGGCCACCTTCATTTTGCTTGCTGTAAAAAGGGCTATACCTTCGAAGTGGCTTTCCCCCTCCCAGCCTTCTCTTTCGCAGGTCCTACAAACATTGGAGCAGATATGTAGAATGGAACAGCTCACTGCGATAATACATGATACCCTCCCGCAATTTTCCAAGATATGGGATCTATGGGACCATTCTAACCTTAATCCCGGTATTAGTTCTCTAACTCCTCATGATGTACCTCCCCCTTGATACATCCACTCATTGAATACTTATTCATCTGCTTAAATATTCCTATATTATATTATTACTGTTTGTTTTCCTTTTACCCATAACTCCATTCTTTATTTTTTGTTGTTGTAAGTATATAGATTAAAGCTAGATTTCTACTATATTGGCAGCGAAGTGACTCTAAGAAAATGTTAAATGATGTATATGCAACTTATACGTTTTATACACATGTCTTTATTTGTATGAATAATTTATGGAAAATTTCTGTTCTTGTTCTTTTTTCTCAATAAAAAAAAAAAATAGAAAAAAAAAAAACACCACCTACCATTTTCTACTCAATTCTCAAAAGGCAATTTTGAGGCAATGGAATTGTAGGGAACTAGGCAATTTGGTGGTATAAGCAATGTAATTTGCTTAGTGAATACAGGAGGTTGATTGCTTTGCACGGGCACCATTCAGAGAACACTTTGTATTTTCTCAATGAATGCAAAGTGTTCTATGATTGGAAGAGGTAGAAAGGCAGGGCGGTGACATCACAATTTCCACCTTATCCAATCAGAGAATGCTTTGCATTCATTGATAAGATGCAAAGTGTTTTCTGAATGGAGCCAATGCTGAACTAGTGATCTTCTAAGCAGCAGGACAGCTGTTTGGCACTGGACCCAAAAACTAGAGGTGATCATTGTAGTAGAAGGGCCTACTGCAATGAGTTCCACTTTCCACAAGGATCTTCAAGGTATGACACATACATACTTACATTGGTCCAAGCTGGACCAATGTAACTGTGCAAAATATGCATAGCAAGCCTATAAAAGAAGATTACAAATACTTATCAGTTCTTTTGCCCATCAATCTGATCTTTGTTAATTTAGAGAGCTAAATGTCTAAAGAATATTTAGCATCTAAACACTTCCAGGTGTGTCAGTTGCCTGCATCTTCCACTTTACACTGTGGTTCCACCCACCAGCTGCTATGTCACTTCTGTGTCCCAGCAGTGCTGTAGCAATATAGCAAACACTGGGTAGAACCAAAGAGTAGGGATGATCCGAACACCCCCCGGTTTGGTTTGCATCAGAACATTAGAACGGACTGAAAGTTTGCACAAACTTTCGAACCCCTTTAAAGTCTATGGGACTCGAACGTGAGAAATCAAAAGTGCGAATTTTAAAGGCCAATATGCAAGTTATTGTCCTAAAAAGGGTTTGGGGACCCGGGTCCTGCTCCAGGGGACATGTATCAATGCAAAAAAAAGTTTTTAAAACGGTCGTTTTTTTCGTGAGCAGTGATTTCAATGATGCTTAAAGTGAAAAAATAAAAGTGAAATATTCCTTTAAATATCGTGCCTGGGGGGGTGTCTATAGTATGCCTTTAAAGTGGTGCGTGTTTCCCGTGTTAAGAACAGTCCCTGCTCAAAATTACATTTCTAAAAGGAAAAAAGTCATTTAAAACTGCTTGCGGCTTTAATGTCATGTCCGGTCCCGGCAATATGGATGAAAACCATTGAGAACCCCCTCCCCAGCCCATTACCAGCCCCTTTGGGTCTTGTATGGATATTAAGGGGAACCCCGCACCCAAATAAAAAAAAAGGAAAGGCGTTGGGCCCCCAGGCCCTGTATACTTTGAACAGCAGTATACAAGCGGTGCAAACAAGACAGGGACTGTAGGTTTGTTCTTAAGTAGAATCTGTTTGTAATTTTGAACTGGTACATTCTTTACGTGTCGCTCCAGCCAAAAAATCTATTTTTAAGCTTTTTGGAAAACATAGGGAAGGATTATCACCCCTGTAACATTTGTTTTGCTGTCTGTGCACCTGTTCAGAAAGAAGATTTAACCTCAGTTTCTGTCCCAATGACAACTGAATTTTGAAAATTTGGGGCTTTTAGTGAAACAAGGAACTCTTACAGAGAGAATTTCCCTTCCTAGGGGTAGATTTCCTCTCACTTCCTGTTGTCTCCTTCCATTGGATGTTTGAAAGTAGGGGCCTGCCTTATATAATCTGCAGAAATTTGGGCCTTAGGTGTTGGTGTTGCCACAACACTGTAAGCCCTCACGGTTACTCTTGGTGGGCACAGGAACAGGCCCTGCTGTTAAATATTTGATCAAGAATAATAATTACATGCCCCTGTTGAACACGGTCAGAAAAATTGGGCCTTTGGTGGTGGACGGTGTGGTGGTGTTGCCACAACACTGTAAGACCTTACAGTTACTCTTGGTGGGCGCAGGAACGGGCCCTGCTGTTAAATATTCGATCAAGAATAATCATTACATGCCCCTGTTGAACAGGGTCAGAAAAATTGGGCCTTTGGTGGTGGTGTGGTGGTGTTGCCACAACACTGTAAGGCCTCACAGTTATTCTTGGTGGGCGCAGGAACGGGCCCTGCTGTGAAATATTAGATCAAGAATTGTAATTACATGCCCCTGTTAAACAGGGGCTGAAAAATTGGGCCTAAGGCATTGGTGCTGGTGCCACAACACTGCAACCCCTCACAGATACTCTAGTTGGAGTGCAGAAATGAGCCCTGCTGCAAAGTATTGCATCAAAAATTGTAATTACACGCCCCTGTTAAACAGGGGCTGAAAAATTGGGCCTTAGCCACTGGTGGTGGTGCCCAGAACCAAAAATGTTCTTAAAAGCTATCAGCATGAACATTGAGGAGGAAGAGGATTGTCACTCAGCATAACAGGATAGTCACTCAGCATCAGCATAGGCAGTCTTGAAGGGATCTCACATTAAAAAAAAAATTATTCGGTTACATCAGCATCAGGTGCTTGGTAGCTGTTGATCCAAGATTGATTCATTTTTATGAAGGTCAGCCGATCGACCGATTCGGTGGACAGGCGCACCCTGTGATCGGTTACAAAGCCTCCAGCAACACTGAATGTGCGTTCCGAAAGAACGCTGGATGCAGGACAGGCCAGTAGCTCAATTGCATACTGCGCAAGCTCTGGCCAGTGATCCATCCTCAAGACCCAGTAAGCCAGAGGATTTTCGGTGGGAAAGGTGTCCAAGTCTGATCTTGCCCCTAGGTATTTCTGCACCATGTGAATCAGATGCTGGCGATGGTTGCTGGAACCGATCATACCTTGGGGCTGTGGACTAAATAATTGTCTGAACGCATCGGTCAGATGGCCACCTTCTCCACCGCTCCTTCTGTGACTGACCGAAGCCTCAGCAACACGTTGTCCAGGAGGACCAGGAAATTGTAACCTCCCAGGCTCTGGAAATGCATTGCACAAACCTTCCTGCAAGGCCTCCCGAAGATTTTTCATCCTCTGCTCCCTCTGCAATGGCAAGATAAGGTCCACAATCTTACCCTTGTAACGTGGATCAAGGAGGGTTGCCAGCCAGTAATGATCCCTCTCTTTGATACCAGGAATACGAGGATCTTTCCGCAGGCTTTGCAGGATCAGGGAGGCCATGCAGCATAGGTTTGCTGAGGCATTTGGTCCAGAGTCCTCTGGGTCACTAAGCACGACGTGATCCGCAGCCACCTCCTCCCAGCCACGTACAAGTCCATGGGTTTCTTCGGACTGTAAATGATCCCTTGAAGACTGCTGCTGATGCTGAGTGCTAGGCCCCACCTCCATGCTGACACAATCGTCCTCCTCCTCGTTCTCTTCCTGTGTGATCGTCAGGCACGCAGGAACACTGTCTGGATAAAGGGGGCCTTGAGAGGTAAGGAAGTCCTCCTCTTCCTGCCTCTGTTCTGCATCAAGTGCCCTGTCCATTATTTCACGCAGTGTGTGCTCCAACAGGTGGACAAGAGGGACAGTGTCACTGATGCATGCACTGTCACTGCTCACCATCCTCATGGCCTCCTCAAATGGTGACAGGACAGTGCATGCATCCATGATCATGGCCCACTGACGTGGGGGAAAAAAACAAGCTTACCTGACCATGTCCTGGTGCCATAGTCACACAGGTACTCATTGATGGCCCTCTGCTGTATGTTCAGCTGCTGCAGTATGGCCAACATTGAGTTCCACCTGGTGGGCATGTCACAGATGAGGCGGTTCTTGGAAAGGTTAAATTCCTTTTGGAGGTCAGCCAACCGAGCACTGGCATTATATGACCTGCGGAAAAGCACACAGACTTTCCTGGCCTGCCTCAGGACATCCTGTAAGCCCGGGTACCTGTCCAAGAACCGCTGCACCACCAAGTTAAGGATGTGAGCCAAACAGGGCACATGGGTCAGTTGTCCCTGTCGGAGGGAAGAGAGGAGGTTGGTGCCATTGTCGCAAACCACCATTCCTGCCTTAAGCTGGCATGGCGTCAACCACCTCTGAGCCTGCCCCTGCAAAGTTCACAAAGTCTCTGCCCCAGTGTGGCACCTGTCCCCAAGCACACCAGCTCAAGCACCGCATGGCATCTTTTTGCCTGCGTGCTTGCGTAGCGTAGGTAACGTCCCTGTCCATGCCTGCTGGACCATGAGTCAGCACTATGCACCTTACCGCTGACCGCCCTGTCCAGCGAGGCATGGAAATTGCCTTCCACATGCCAGTAGAGAGCCAGAATCGCCTTCCGTAATAAAAGTGGCATTTGGGAACCTGCCACTGAGGTACCGCACATTTCACAAACTCACAGAAGGGGGCAGAGTCTACCAACTGAAAAGGCAGCAGTTGAAGTGCTAGCAATTTATCCAAGCTAGTATTCAACTGCTGGGCATGTGGATGGCTGGGAGCGAACTTCTTTCGCCGGTGGAGCAACTGGGGTAGGGATATCTGTCTGCTAGAATCGGACGTTGGTGTACCTATAGCATATTGCCCGCAAGTACTTGGCAATGGCATACCTAATTCTACACCTTCATTTCTCTCAGTGCAGGTTTCTGAGAGGGCTGAAGGTATAGTGGGGTTGGAGATCCCAGCTGATGAGGAGGAGCAAGGAGAGGTCTGCCTTGTTCTTTGGTGTGGGTCTTTTAGGTAGTGTTGCCAACGGGCTGCATGGGAGCTCGACATA
Organism: Aquarana catesbeiana; assembly: GCF_042186555.1. Classification (NCBI taxonomy): domain Eukaryota; kingdom Metazoa; phylum Chordata; class Amphibia; order Anura; family Ranidae; genus Aquarana; species Aquarana catesbeiana. Next base: position 528,323,424 of record NC_133327.1, read on the forward strand.
TATCTGATTAAGCATGTGGTGCCCAAGCGCTTGTTGTCTAGTCCACGCTTGATACGCTTCAGACATATGTTGCAAATAGCAATTGTGCGATCTGCTGCACATGTCTCAAAAAAGGCCCACACCAAAGAATTTGGAGTCACCAGCGCCCTGCACTTGCATAGCTCTTCGGTGTGATGCAGTCGGTTGACTGCCCTTAAGCTGGCCCCTGGAGGGCACCCTGCCTCGTTGGAGATGTGCTTCCTCCTCCTCCTCTGCCTCCTCCTCCTCTCTCCTATCAGGCACCCACGTAGAGTCAGTGAGCTCATCATCCCTTCCCTCCTCATCACTGGTGCAAACCTGGCAGTATGCTGCAGATGGGTGAACATGACTGCCAGTTCGTTGTGCTACTTGGGCAACTCCTCTTTTTGGGCTCACGTTACTGCCTTCCTCAAGCTGGGTACCATCATCAGAGCCTTCAAAACGCTGCGCATCCTCCTGCAGCATGTATCCGACACTGTGGTTGAACAGTTTGGGGGACTCCTCCGGTGGGGCTAAGGAAGGAGTAACTGATGATGACCTCGAGTCCAAGGAATAGGCTGCTTTGGCACCTGCATTGGCAGCCAAAATAGCCTGGGTGACAGAGGATGAGGAGGATGAGGAAGGCTTTGTCATCCACTCTACCAACTCTTCGGCATGTTGTGGCTCAACACGGTCAGCTGCCGAGAAAAAGGACAAGCATGCCCCATGGCCACGTGCTGATGAGGATGCACCGTGTCCACGACCAGCACTGTTGCCTCTAGACACAGAGCCTGCTTGCCCTCTTTTACTGGCCTGTGACTGTCTGCCTCTCCTTGTTGGCCTTCCAGACATACGGTCTTGTGTATTGGAATAGTATTGTGATGTATCGGAATAGGTACACAAGGAATGGCCTGCAGTGAGATGTAGCTGCACAAAGCTGGGATGTGTGTGTATATATATATATATATATATATATATATATATATATATATATATATATATATATATATACTGATTATACTGTATTATTAGAAAGTTAGTTCTTAGTTGCACACTGCACACAGGATACAGTACACTGACTGAAAATACTGCAGCTGCCTGCCTGAGGTATTATTAGAAAGAGAACACCAGCAATTGTCTGCAGTTAGCTTTAGTTGCACACTGTGCACAGTGACAGGATACAGTACACTGTAAAGGAAAAAAGTGCAGCGCTAAAAAATGAGTGATAAATGACATTGATTCATATCATACAATGTAAATACATATATCCCAAAGGTGTGCATTAGTATGATTAATAGATATACAATATGAACATAATTCTCAAATATTCTTAAGTGACACACTGTTGAAAATTGAGTCCGTGAAACATCCACTGAAGTGTGTATATATTTAACACTAAAAAGTGTGGAAAATTGAGTCCATGGAACATCCACTGAGGTGTGTATATATCTAACACCAAAGAGTGTGGAAAGGCAATGTAGTGTTGATAGAAGATCCACCACCGTTTTTAAAGGGGGGGGGGGGCTTACCAGAACGATTGGACACAGACACAGATCAATACTTAACAGCAATGACAGGGGAATTTCTTTGACTCTTGAATACAGTCCAACTAAGGTGCACTTTCTAGATCTGGACATAGAGATTAGCTCTCGCCAGTTCAGTTTTAAAACTCATTTCAAGCAAACCGATCGCAATAGTTTTATACCTATCGACAGTTGCCATCATAGGTCCTGGCTTAAATCAGTCCCCCGCAGCCAGTTCTTAAGGCTGAGGAGGAATTGCACTACCATCGAGGCATTCCGAGTACAGGCTTTATCTTTGAAACAAAAATTCATGGATAAAGGGTATGATGCAGCCACTCTGGAATCAGAAATACAATACATCGCACAAATAGATAGGAGATCACTACTGACCCCGAAAATTTCCCACTCCCCCAATGATACTTATAAATACTCCATGATGACCTCTTTTTCCATCCAATACAAAGACATTAAAACCATCATGGAATGTCACTGGGGGTATTGAGAAATTACCGTATATTGTGTGACATCTTACCTGAAAGACCTAAGGTCATTTATAGAGGGGCCCCTTCACTACAGAGTAAGGTTGCTCCAAACATAATTGATCCCCCCAAAGCCATACTTTCTTTCACGAATTAGTGGGATATTTTCCATGCAAGAAATGCACTGTGTGTCATTATAACATTAGTGGTAGACACAAAACTTTAGAATTTCGGTCTAACGTAACCAACAAGATCTATCCGATCAAAATGTTCTGCACATGTGCAACAAGAAACGTGGTCTACCTCATCACCTGCCCGTATGGGAAACACTATGTGGGTCGTACCACTAGGGTTTTTCCACCCGGGTCGGTGAACATGTAGCAAAAATCATAGGGGGAGACACCAAACATACTGTCCCCAGACACTACAGACAGTACCACAACCGAGATCCCTCAGGATCACAATTTCTCATTATCGACCTATACTTCCCTCCTTGGCATGGAGGGGCTTCTACCCGTGGTGTATCCCAACTAGAGACGTATTGGATATACAAAATCCAGTCCCACGTGCCTTTGGGGCTCAATGTCGAGTGGGACATTAATGCCTTTATTAATCAATCCTAAATTGCTGTGCCTTCTTTTTACTGTCCCTCACTTCTCTATTATTAAAGATTTTTTTTCTGCTCTGTTGAGAGATGATACCCATCAGATCGAGTCATGTATTAGCCATCACAACAGTCATCCTATTTCTGTTTAGATTGAGATAAGTATTAGCCGTATACTTTTATTGATGTCTGTGGCTTTAGACCCCCATGTGAGACTGTGGCTCCATAATAATTTTTCCTTTATTAATTTTCCCTTTATTAATTTTTCCTTTTCATGAACCCCTTTTTGTACATCAAACTTATGTATTTATTTATATTTTGTGGTCACACCACAAAAAGGTAAGCTTATGCCCAGATTCACGTTATGTATTTGTATACATGGGCAAAATCTTATTCGATCATACTTAGTGTTTTCCTAATAGACGATCACTTTTCTTTTTCATGTTTTTTTTTGTTATGCACCTAGATTCCGCAACATATTACCAACACAGTATACTCCCACTTCCTCCTTCGGTGCGTTCTACCATCTACCCAGAACGAGGTTCGATACGCTGCGCCGTGACGTCATTACGTCTTGTGTTGGGCGCCGCGCTGTCATTCCTACGTGGACGGCTTTGGACGTACGTGTTTGGATTGAGCGTGGTATGTTGCTAGGGCGACGCGCACTCGTGCGCTTCATTATATTAATCTAAGAGAGGCGTGCAACGCACGCGGCCAGCGCCATCTTCCCCCTACCCGGAAGTAGCCTCCTACTAACAGCACCATCGATTGGAGCCACATTTCAACAAGGGGGTCACTTATCATATATAAGGGGCAATGTACAGAATGGTGCGGCACCCCAGATGATGTCCGGTAGGACGAAACACATCGGGACGGATTGCTGACATCATTGACACTGCCTTATTTTGCCAATACTCTGTACTGTTTTTTATCTTCATAAATGTGAGTGTTTTACCTTCAATAAATATTCTTTAAAGCTTTTTATACAGTATCACGCTATGTGCTCTCACATTTTTTCCACATATGCTTTGGATATCTGATTGGATTTGCCCTTCCTTGCCATATACACTTTCTACACTTTCTTATCCTGGTCACCTTTATAATATCTTCAGGGATCTTCATCTTTACAAGCCTGATTGACACAGTGGGTGTACACCCATCTGTGTCTAATCGTTCTGGTAAGCCCCCCCTTTTAAAAACAGTGGTGGATCTTCTATCAACACTACATTGCCTTTCCACACTCTTTGGTGTTAGATATATACACACCTCAGTGGATGTTCCATGGATTCAATTTTCCACACTTTTTAGTGTTAAATATATACACACTTCAGTGGATGTTTCACGGACTCAATTTTCAACAGTGTGTCACTTAAGAATATTTGAGAATTATGTTCATATTGTATATCTATTAATCATACTAATGCACACCTTTGGGATATATGTATTTACATTGTATGATATGAATCAATGTCATTTATCACTCATTTTTTAGCGCTGCACTTTTTTCCTTTACACTATATTATTTACAAGTTTAGATCACTTGTTTGTGCTAGCTGCTCACGTTTTCTTTGACAGCGAGATATTTACACGTTTTACACATTGTTAGGATACAGTACACTGACTGAAAATACTTCAGCTGCCTGCCTGAGGTATTAATAGAAAGAGAACACCAGAAATTGTCTGCAGTTAGCTTTAGTTGCACACTGTGCACAGGATACAGTACACTGACTGAAAATTATATATATATATATATATATATATATATATATATATATATATATAAACACCTTGGATGCACATATATACACACACAATACACTGACTGCAGCTAACTGACTCACTTGCCTGCTCTAACTCAAATGAAATGACACTGTCTCTCTCTCTATCAACGCCGGAACACACTACACAGGGCCGACGTGCAGGCGGCCTTATATAGTGTGGGGCGTGTACTAAATCCTCTGAGCCATAATTGGCCAAAGCCACTCTGCCTTTGACCAATTATGGCTCTCCGTTCTTACCGCGCTGTGATTGGCCAAAGCATGCGGGTCATAGTGCATGCTTGGCCAATCAGCCAGCAATGCACTGCGATGCCGCAGTGAATTATGGGCCGTGACTCGCCCTTCGAATTTGGCGCGAACGGCCCATAATGTTCGTAATTGGACGAGCGGTCGAACGGCCGATGTTCAAGTCGTACTTACGTTCGACTCGAACTCGAAGCTCATCCCTGCCAAAGAGTAACAATGGAAGTGTGATGTTGAAGATTCGTCAGCAACAGAATCCTTTAAAGAATCAGCAAAGTAACGTTGATGAAAATATTATAATCAATGATTTAATCTCTGCACCTGGATCAAGGGAAGAACTACTAATATTTTCTTAAAATAAACATAACGTTAACATGATTTGTAATATTACTTTGTGGAATACATTTTCTAATAAGGGTGTATGGGTGTATGTCCAGACATGTACTATGCCTAGTTACTGTATATACTATATACCAGTTATTCTAAAACTCTGATTGTACCATCCACACCAAGACCTAAATATATATCTCAGATAGCTTTTATGTACAAATATACTGTAAATGAAATGTTTTAGCCAAGGCACGTTTTCCAGATTGGGTGGTTAATGAAACATGTTGACCTTCCTGATGTTGAGGGATGCCCAGGGAAATGCTGGCTCAGTGACCTCTTATGGTTCACTTGTAGCTAGCAAGTTAAAAAAAAATTCTTATGTCATTGCAAGTCATGAAGCAGTCAATGAGATTTACATTTAAATGATAACTGTCGCCAAGTAAACAGTGTTTAAAACTGAGTAATATACAGTAAATACAAACTGATGCATGGTACGGTTGCAGTTATTTGTCAGTGCTTTGATAGACTTGTTTTTTCATCAATATACAGGAGGAAGTTCTAAAGACTGTGACCAATCATATGTGCAATACTATTTGTCAGAAGTATATTACGCTGCTGCTGTATGCACATTTCTAAAGTTATATTAAAGCGTATGTATAGCCATTTATTTTCAGTTTTGGACAGAGTAGGAAAAATGTAAAAGTCCTGTCGTTTTATGTTTTGCTGGAAAAAATGAGGAACTGGAATAAAACCATCAGTAGATCAATCAGAATGCAATAAAGCAAGACTGTTTTCAATATGTGAGGTGTCCCAAACGCAGGAAGCCTATATTCGAAGATTTACATACACAAAGTTCAATGAGAGCACCAAACAAAGGTCTGAGTGTCCAAAAACGTTATTAATATTTGTAATATTTTATATTAACCACTTAAGGACCGAGCCTCTTTCTGAGATTTGTTGTTTACAACAAGTTAAAAACTGTTTTTTTTACTAGAAAATTACTTAGAACCCCCAAACATTATACATTTTTTTTCTAACACCCTAGAGAATAAAATACTTTGTCACACTGTATTTGCACAGCGGTCTTACAAGTGCACTTTTTTTGGAAATTTTTTTTTTTTAAATTAAAAAATAAGAAACAGTAAAGTTAGCCCAATTTTTTTATATTGTAAAAGATAGTGTTATGCCGAGTAAATTGATACCCAACATGTCATGCTTCAAAATTGTGCCCGCTCGTGGAATGGCAACAAACTTTTTCCCCTTAAAAATCTCCATAGGTGACGTTTAAAAATTCTACAGGTTGCATGTTTTGAGTTACAGAGGAGATCTAGGGCTAAAATCATTGCTCTCGCTCTACTGATCGTGGTGATACCTCACATGTGTGGTTTGAACACCGTTTTCATATGCGGGCACTACTCATGTATGCGTTTGTTTCTGCACGCGAGCTTGGCAGGACGGGGCTCGTTTAAAATATTGTTTTTTTTTCTTATTTATTTTAACTGTTATTTTTTATTCTTACACCATTCTTTAAAAAAAAAATGTCACTTTTATTCCTATTAAAAGGAATGTAAACATCCCTTGTAATAGAAAAAAAGCATGACAGGACCTCTTAAATATGAGATCTGGGGTCAAAAAGACCTCAGATCTCATATTTACACTAAAATGCAATAAAAAAAAAAAACATTGTCATTTGGGAAAAAAAAATGGCCCTTTAAGAGCCATGGGCGGAAGTGACATTTTGACGTTGCTTCTGCCCTGCAATGGTATGGAGACAGGTGGGGGCCATCTTCCCCTCACATACCCAGGAAGGAGAAGGATCCGATCGCCTCCGCTGCTACCGGCAGAGGGCACCGGAGAGCGGCGGGAGGGGGTGGGCCCCTCTCCCGCCGCCGATAAAAGTGATCTAGTGGCAAATCCGCCGCAGAGACCACTATTATCAGAAGCCGGAACACCAGCTGAAGAGAAGGATACCAGGGTTATGGCAGCTAGCTGCTGCCATAACAAAGTCCACTATTATCGGAAGGCGGAACACCCGCTGAAGAAGAGGATACCAGGGTTATGGCAGCTAGCTGCTGCCATAACAAAGATATCCCTCTTCAAAGTTAGGACATATATCAGCGTGCGGCGGTCTGGAAGTGGTTAATATTTGCTTACATGGATTCAACACAGAGCAGCCAGCATGTTTTGGGGGCTCAAAGATCTCCCCCTTCTAGAGGGCTTGAGTTTTATAGAGAGGTTGGAGGACTCTAAAGTGGCACAATCACTAGAGTTTGTTTTATAAAAAAAAACAGATATGTTAAAGATGAAAGAATCAATAAATCAGCATAGTTTACTTTCTGCTGTCTGAGCCCTGTTTGAGGCGATGTACCTTAAAGTGTTTGTTACCCCAATATTTCATATTCCTGGTATGTGCTTGTTGTACCATGTGCTTGTATGAGAAAGTATCCTGTTCTCTTTGTATTGCTTCCTTTTATGTGAAATCCCTGGTATTCCTGCTAGTATTTTTGCTTTTCTATTAAAACTGACCACACTAAACAGGAGTGTACACCATGGTCAGTTCTCTAACTATGCCGGGAACTCAGTCTGCTCTCCTCCAATGATCAGACTTGTCCTGACATTCCCCCCGCTGCTCAGCCATTCACTGGCAAGCTCAGTGTACTGCTGCTTCTCCTCCCCACCACTCTTATGCAGCTGAGAACAGAGGGAATTTGATTATGTATAAAAAAGGGAAAAAAACGTTTTCATAATGTTTTATTTTTTTATCAATACAAAACAGTTTTGCCTTTCATTTCTATTTTAAACTGAATTGGTTGTTTTACAAGGTGATCATTTACAATCACTTTAACTTCCTGTCCTTGAGACACAACAAGAAGTGAGTGAAAATCTTTCCAAAGTAAGAGGAATATCAAAAAGATCTACATTGGAAGATTTCCCCTTACCTCCCGTTCTGGTGGCAGTTGTAAAATTTTGGGTATCTCACCACTTTCTGTTATTTTTTTTTATGATAACAACAGTCACCAGGACAAATGGAGTGGAAGAATCATCCCACTGGGATACAGTAAGCAAAAGAAACCCTTTCCTATACTTTATCTACCCCCCCCCCCAAAAAAAAAAATAGGCTATATATACATTTTTAAAACAGATTTGCAAAAAAATGTAATGATCGACTCTATTCAACCAACATTTAGCTTGTAAATAGTTAATAGGTGCTGTATATATCCTTCCATTACAACATCCCCCTCCCTTCAAGTGATGAAATGTCCATACGCACCCTTGTTGGTGCTGGCATCTTCTCTGGGTTTGAGGTCTTCTGCCATCTTGATTGGCCAAGTCGGAAAGACGTATCTCCCTAGCATGTGCAGCAGTGTTCATTCATCCCAGCATGTAAGGTGCCCAGAATGTACATTGAGCTGTGCATTCTTAAAGCGTAACTCTCCTTTTCTTGAGAAAAAAACATTCCCCTCTGGGTGATCTGTGTACATTGCAAGCATTATAACAACCCTTGTTGCAGATCCCTACCTTTTGTTATTCTGAAATAATCCATGTGTGTTTGTCTGTGCCTCTGTTCCGAGTGGGTCTAATGGGAGTGGTTTCATAATTAACTGTCAGCTGTGCAAGTGCAGGGCACTAATGAGGAAATCTGCTGGGCCTGCATCCCTTTACACGTGCTCCTATTGAAAGTATCTCTTCAAAAATGACATTTTTGTTGCAGGGGATGCCAGAAATCTGACTTGTATCTTAGGCAGACTTCTGGGAAAATTGGTGAGCCAATCACACAAGCAGGAAATTATATTTCTGGGGAGTGGTCAGTACACACTCTGTGTACAGAACAACTCCATGTGGCCATATTGCAATTCATTCTCAGAAAATTACAGTGGCTGCAGATTGAAAAGGAAAGGTGATTTTGTAATAACATTCAAGCACAATACCATCGTAATTATATGTGCTATATTATTTTTTCTTTATTTGCTATTTTTATTCCCCACGAAAATGGAGTTACCATTTAGGAATTTTACAGGGAGGAATGGAAGAAGCCTTTTGTGCAGGTGAGACATAGTAAGTCTCTTCTGCAATAAAAAACAGGTTTTAGTTTTTACTAGTTGCATTTACAGTATAATGCAGATGATGCATTAAACATTACAAAATTCACCTAAAAAATTGAATGTTAGCCCTCCTTCATGTTTAAAGGGCATTTTCAAGAACAGTGACCTGCACTAAAATTTAATTTCACAGTTATGAGCAGAGACATAAAAAATGTAAACAAGTTAAATATGTTTGCAGTGTATGTCTTCCTTCAGGTGATTTGTCATGCTTATAGGCCTACAAGGATTTGCACGGAAGACTTAAGATGCCCAAAGTACTGAAAACCAGACCAACCAATTGGATTGCAGCTTTCATCATGATGATTGTTCAATGACTTCTCAGAGTTAATTTATCCTGCACATTGCCCTTTGTCTTATCTAATAAACCTCTTATTCTAACTAATTGTTGGCATCTGTTTTCTCTGTTTGCACATGAAAGTAAAGGTTGGCCAAACGTACCTTTTAAACAATGTGTATGAGAACAGATATAATACAAATTATTATAGTATACTATTTGATAGGACTCAACAGCAGTATAGTGACATCATTATATCACAAAACTCCAAGATTATCTGCAGTATGATGTAAGTTACACTATATATACCATTGGCGGCCCGTCCATTAGGGGCGCCCGGGTGCCGCCCCCTCTCTCCAGGCCACCCTCGGGTCACCAGGCACATGAATTACAGCGGAAGGAGATTTTTAGGCTCTAATAGGCTTCAAAATAGGGTGGGCTCGGGTCGCAGAGCATGCAACCTGGAGCCCACCTAGGTGTATTACAACAGTGAATGAATATTTGCTGAATATTGCATATTCACTGTTGAAACACTGATCCTCAATCCGGGCAATCAGAAGCGGGTGTGAGACCCATTTTCCGACTGGCTAAAAAGAGAAGACTCCTGATTGGCTGCCGAGAAGGGAGGAAATGGAAGCCGCCGCTTTTTTTTTAGAAAGAAAAGGGTGCTGGATCTTTGTATCAAATAAAAAAAACTGACCCTAGATTTGGGGTTTTAAGTCAGACATTAGAGGACAAAAATTCTGCTGACATAATTTAGAATTTTTAAAATCTTATTTATTCATTTGGTTTTTGTGGATTCATTAAAACTGTAACTACAAGCATATCAATTATATAGCCTGGGAGTTACCATTCACTGTATGCTTAAAAGAGAATAGTACAACGTAATGCCTTACAGCTTTAAGAGAATACCACTAGATGGAGCCACTAGATGGAGCCACTAGATGGAATTGATGATCACATGAAATAAAAATGATTTTACTATGATGGTCAGTTCCATCTAAAGGCCGTAACGTGGTACTTTCCTGGATCATGCTATTCTGTGAAATTTAACTTTGCTGGCATTCACTGAGAATGAACATGTACATGCAGTTTTGAAGGATAAATTGTTATGCAATGTTTGCTATAAATGCAGCATACCCAGTTGCCTACCTTGAGTCTTACAAACGTCCAGAAAACCCACTATCTTATCTTTTTTTATCTTATTCCACTTACTACTGTATACAGCACTTGAGATCCTATGACTGGGAACTAGTCAGAAACCTTCCTCACTGAATGATCAGTCTGACAGACAATCTCAGTGAGAATTCAGTGTAACATTTTAAGCCAAAACAGCAGCAAAGAGTAACATAGTAGCTATCTTATCTCCTGCATTCCCTGTCAGACATTGTGAGTGAGAGAGCTGCAGCTGACAGAGGAAAGATTTTATTATGTGAACAGAGTGTTAACTCTTAATTAACCAGGACATGCTCTTTTTTTTCTACTTAACCCTTTAATTTCAACCTGTATAATCATTTTAACAGTTTCATCTCCTGTTCCATGTTTCTAATTTAAATTATTTGCTATTTTTATAAAGCACTCATATGCATTGTTATCTTTAAGGATTTACTGTTAAAAAATATGTAGTTTAGGGTCTATCTGTTTTATTTTAAATCAGTAAGGACTATAAATTACTGATGCATTATGAGAAAAATGAATTGTATGCAAAAAAAAAAAAAAAAACCTTTATTTCTTTTGTAAATAACTTTAACATGCTTTGTACCAAAAATGTAATTTTAATGTTGCAGTTTTCCTCACATTAATGGTACTTGTGTTAAAAATATTACTGATCAAACTTGAAAAAATATTTTTTTTTTCTGATTTTTTTACTCCTTTTCCCCTTAAAATGCAAATAAATTTTAAAAAATTCTCAGAGGACTTTAGGGTCACGAGAATGACCCATTTGTCCCCCAAAAAACAATAAAACATAATTAATTACAAAGTTATAGACTCATGAACAGACACATAGCAGAAATTTGAAATATGGTCTCATCCATAGGGGTAAACGGGTGTGAGAGCCGAAGTGGATAACCCTTACTCTGCCTGGATTGCAAATTAGAAGATGGCTTCTTCTGCTTTGACAATATAATGGGGCAAAAACAGGAGACCTGTTGAGACCTCTAGAAGGCTAAAGATCACTTTGGATTGTTTTTGGTTAAATTTAGATTACTATAATAGTGAATAGTGTTTTTTTTTCTACTACATTTGCACAGTACATGGCAAAATCTGGTGACAGATCAGACTCTGCCTCATTCACAGATCATAATACCTGCAGTATAATCTTTAAAATAACTTTTTTAATTTGAGGAGAGGGTAGGAGGGGGCAAACCCCTACTATTTGATCATCTTTAGTGTAGCTGAACTTGAAGCTGTTAACCTCCAGCAGCATGAAGAGGACAGGGCAGCCCTGCAGTGAGGATTTCTACAGAATTGAGCTGCCTGAATAGTGTAGAACATACTTCATTACCTGTAGGTAATGTGATTAAACCCGTTAAAACTTTAAAGAAGAACTCCAGCTTCTCCTCCCCAAAACAACAGATGCATTGTGCATGTAAATGAATCACAACCCCACTGACAGTCTGTGTATATCTTACCTCCTTTAGCTGTATACAGCAGGTTTCTGTGTCTGTGATGTCACTCCTCCTCCTGGCTAAATTTCATGGTTCTCTGACTTCCTCTCTCCTTCCTTTTACAGTCCTGATACAACATGTCCCATGATACTTTGAGCCTCTGTAGCTTCAGAGCAAGCTATGTGAGTAACTTGTACCAGTTGTGGGAGTTGATGTGGTTGGGATTACGGTGATGTCATCCCCCTCCGTCTGGACACTTCCTTGCGCCCCAAGCGTCGTGTTGAGGATAGACTCTACAGCACTCGGTCGAGCACCATTCAGCGGAGCATGAAGCACAAGACGCTCGTACAGCTGAGAGACTCCATCATAGCCGGCCGAATAGCGGGACGTACACAGATGGGAGAAAGGGATTGACTCCACTGAGGACAGCCTCAAATTTTTGGGATATCATTCAATGCCTTTCTTTGACTCCAGAAATGTGAGTGCATTATAAGAGAACTTTTATTGTATATTAAAACTTGCTGAAAACAACTGCACCCAGAGGCACCTCCTTTTCCTCTTTTTTCTTTTCAGTTTTTGGGAACATGGTCTCTGTTCCTCTGCGATGGCAGCCCTGAGAGTGAATTACCCCTACCCCTCCTCTTCCCCCTCCCCATCCTCCCTTTAAATAATAATTAATTATTTTGAGAAACTATTGTGGACTTTCTCCTTAAACTATCATAGAGACTTTGCACTTTGTGTATACAATATCATCCAGCACAAAACACCTACAGGATATATATTGTTTTAGAATTTTGCGCCTTTTACTTATATAAATTTAAGGTCAAACGTTTCATCCAGAGATGTAGATTTATCATCAGCTATTCTGAAGGATGTCCCAATGACACACTGAAACAAGCCCAAGGGACAGCAATTCTCTCCCGTTGGACGTTCATCTGCTATATTGAAAACATCAGTGGCAGGGAACCTGGCTGATGTCAAATGTGGTCATGACTCTATTTGGTAAATGATATCACCCGAGATGCCAGTTTGTTTACAATCTGAAACGAGCTGGCCAGCCGTGTGCAGCCGGCAGCTTCATTTAGTAGTGGTATTATTGCAGCAGATGAAGGTTAGAGCTGGCAGGTAAACTGGGCAAATCTGGCCATCTAGTTCACCCAGAGAACTGTGAACAGCTCATGTTCAGCTCAAACTCATGGCTGACCTGAAGGAACACACGAGGGTGCATCTAAGTGCAGCAGTTTGGTGAGTTTATTATGAAAATAATATATCACTCACATTTCGATACTGGAACTCTGCTCCAGTGCCCATGCTACCCATGTTTGCATCCCATGTCAGTGGCTTTGTGCTTACAACTCAGATTTAGTTCTGCACCACTTGTAACCACGTGACTGCCTTATTTTTACATGGCATGCATTTATGTATCCAACAAAGTTTGACTGGGTATTTATTCTTTTTATTAATAAATCTACTAAACTTCTGCCCTTAGAGGTGCCCTCTTGTGTTCATTTGCTATATTACAGATACCCCTTCTATCTGATAAAGGAGCTGCTCTAAGGATATTGTAGCCAGTTACTGATTGCACCAAATATTTGTCTTATGGTCTGGTTGCTGCCAACCTTGGGACTACTGGTGGTATTTGCACTATAACAGAATACAATTCATGGTTGACCGTAACCTGAAGCTCATTCCTGGTTATGAGGAACATTACAAGTTATTAAAAAAAAAAAGGAAACAGAATAGCAGCAGTATTTCTAAATGAAGATGCTAACATTGCCAAAAACTTTTTTTTTTATTCTTTTATTTCTTCATATTTTTGAAGGAATAACAAGCTACTTCTCAACTATCACTAATTGTTTCACATTGTACAAGTTCTAACATTTGATTATATGCTGTGAGCAGACTTCATATGTCAAAACATATATTGATATCTTGTTAAATTTTGGCCACCGTATTCTCTAATAGCTATAAAAATATACCAAACATGCTAGTTTCCAGATGGGTAATCTTCAACTGCTTTAGGGCAAACAAATTGCATAGCCCACAAGATTCTAATTAGTGATACTCATCAACATTTCCAGTACACCCAGAAGAATTCAAATTGGCAATACACATAAATTATTGATTGGGACTTTATGAAACATGAGAAAGAAGACAATATTACATAGCTAACTGGATTATTTTAAATAAATTATAAGGCAATTCAAAGCAAAATAAGCATGCTGATAAAAACATAAAATTTATTTTTTTTCTTGTAAAATTGTATATATGACTAAATAGTTTCAGGCTTATTTTGGATACATTCATTTTATATATGTACACAAATAGAATGCATAGAGGAAAAAAAACCTTGTGCCTATACAACCACTTTAAAGGCGGAAGAGGCTTATAGGCCTACTAAAAAAAAAATGTATCTGCCAAATTTAGTTCTACTTTAAAGAGAAGCATCACCTTGCCCATGCAGGGAAAGTGACAGTGCCTCTGCAAAGGGCATCCCTCCACCCCCTTATACCCAAGCTGTCATTTACAGTAGCTTCTTGCTCTTCCGAATCTGACGATCAGCAACACCGGAGAGCAGTGACCTTTTTATCCCCAGTCATGTCAAATCATCTTACTGAACCACTTTACTTACTGCAGTACCTGTTTTTAAAAATGCTTACAGGTGTCTGGAGCATGTACCGGTCTGCACCGAGCCATGGATTTTGTGCTGGCTTTTCCACTGTTTAGAAGTCCCTGTGGATTATTGTCCATTGGGATATTTTTGCTGGGGGTGTTTTTGTGTGTAGGTAGGGGATCTTTGTGTGAAAAAGAGATTTTTCTTGGTAAGAGGGGAGATTTGTGTTGTAGGGTTTTTTGCTTGGGGGGGGTGCTTGGGTGTGGAGGATTTGTGCTTGGATGGGGAGATTTGTTCTAGAGATTTTATTGCAAAAAAATTACAATATCATGAGTACACACCACGCTTTGAAGGAAAGAATCATACTGTGTGTCAGAAAAATTTCCCTCTATCATTGCTACCACTATGAAAACATTACATAACTCAAAATCAAATTAGAATAAAAGAAATTCAAAATTTGAGGCAGCGCTGTGATCTTCACTCATGCAAACAAAAATAAAGTCCACATTAAATATGTTAATAAGGACTTTATTTTTTGTTTGCATGAGTGGACGCACAAGGTGTTATACTGTATATGTCAATTATTGGTATAATTTGGTATTTATATACCATATATTTTTTTTTATAATTGTATTTTTATTAAAGTTTTATCAAAATACAAACATTAGATCATAAAAAAAACAAAAAAAAAACAAAAAAAAACACACCACAGGTATAAACAGTACCAAACATGGGGGCAGCATTGAAAGTGGGTTACAAATTGGTAATATCTATAGCACATATCATAGTCAAAGAATAAAGATTTTTTTATTAAAATGTAACCCTTCACCAATTTTAGCCTTGGCAGTTACTGTAAAATGCTCTAAACAGGGACTCATAGGGAGTATTTACTCCTCTTTACAAACGATAGCTGGAAATAAACCACAAGAGGGTAGTTTTGGCGATGGTGTAGAGACTTGCGCCACGTACACACAATCGGGATTTTGGTCGGAAAAAGATATGATGGCTTTTCCGACGGGATTCTGCTCAAGCTTGCCTTGCATACACACGGTCACACAAAAGTTCTCTGAACTTGGGGGCGTGGCCAAGACCGGCATGTGAGAGGACGTGGATCTCACAGCTCTGCAGCAGTACCGTCAATTGATCCTCTTCCAGTAGCGATCCGCGGCCACAAAACGGCTTCCCAGCTAGTTCCCGACCCCCTCACCCTCCTGGACCACCTGCCAGCTCTCTGCACCCGAGGGAAGGCAAGGAAAGGGGAGGAAAATATGACCTCCGAATTCCAAGATGGCGCCACCGCGGCCCTGGCTCAGCGCACACCGCAAGGCAGTGAAAAGACCAAGGGAGGCTCCAGCAAGGGGACACAGAAGCTACAGGGTAAGGACCCACCTAAAGACATGCTGTACTATGCCCAAAAGTTGGGGGGATACCAGGACAGAGAAGCAGGGGGGTCTCCTGAGGGAGCACATGTGGCAGTTCATGAGACATTACTACAAGACACACGGCAGACTGAAGGGTATGGAGATACAGACACTCGGACAGAACAACCCCCCCCTCCTCCCTGCTGATACTGAGGCTGAGGATACAGTGCAACCCACTTTGGCTGCCATACTTAGGGCTGTACATGTTTGCACGGCCTCTGTGAACACCCTTAAGGAGCAATTTGGAGGGTTGAGAGAGGATGTCTCCCTGCTAAGGCAGGACCTGCAAAAAAATCAGAGAGCGCACGACTGCTGTGGAGAGCAGGGTGAGTAAGGTAGAAGACAGACTCCAGCCAGTTGCTCGTGAGGCCCATGCTGCCTATCAACTTGCCAAAGACACTAACCAAAGAGCTGACAATATGGAAAATCACCTGCGTCGCAATAATGTCCGTATTGTAGGTCTGCCCGAGAAAACGGAGGGGAGAAATACCACCACCTTTGAAGAGACCTGGGTGACTGAGATATTTGGGAAGGAAGCTTTTTCACCTTTCTTTACAGTTGAACGGGTACATCGCACACCGGGCCGCCCCTTGCAGCCAGGGGCTCCCCCCAAACCTATATTGGCCCGGCTTCTGCATTATAGAGATAGGGAAGCGGTGCTGAGAAACACACAAGAAAAAGCCAATGTACAGGTAAATGGGGTCAGAGTGTCGTTCTACCCAGACTTCTCGGCGGAGGTGCAGAAATGCAGAGCCAAATTCTCGGATGTTAAGAGGCGCCTGAGAGCTTTGCAGTTACCCTATGCTATGCTGTACCCAGCCAAACCAGTCCCATTTCTTTGAGTCGGCCCAGGAGGCGGCCTTGTGGCTGGATCGCAACGAACAGGCCATACGTCACCGAGATAGGGATGAAGATAGAGAAAGACCTGCCATACTCAGTCACCACTGAGCCCCTCCAGAGTCCTCCACAGGATTATTACAGGAAGGTTGTTTGAAGCTCACTTGTTGCCCCCTGGGTGTTGCTGGGGTCTCCCCCTTTTTGTTTGCATGTATACATGCCTCTATTCCCCCTTTTACATCTTTTTATGGCAACAGAAGAGTCTGTATTTCAGGGGAATTCCCCAGTGTTATGCTGCTGGGAGACGTAATATTATCTTGTGAATCGTGAGCTATCTTGTGAAGTAGGCAAGAAAAAATGTGCTTCCCCTCTGTAAAGGGTAAATCAAGATCACCACGTTGGTTCCTGTTTATGGTATACATTCATGGGGTTGTCCTGTTGACAGCCTGGTTCTTTTTTGTTTTTTCTTGGATTATATTTCTTTTTTTTACTTATACCGAAAGCTATACCTGCACGCTACTGCGCTTTGGTCGCAGGATTCTGCATTTCCTGATACGGATGTGGTTTCCACCTACTCTGACATTATGCCCCACACTTGGAGACTGTATTTTCGGCCACTATCTATACTGCATGTGTGGCAGGGAGAACCTCTGAGTTTACCTGACCAAAGAGACTTAGATCTATCACATCATTCTCAGTACTCTGGTTTGTTATTGCATTCCTCCTTGAAGCTATGTCCGCTTCTTCCAGCTGGCTGAATTACCAATAGTTTCTTGGAATGTCAGAGGTTTAGGCTCCCCACTTAAGCACATGATGGTATCTACATGTATGAAGAAATATCACCCTATGATTTTATGTATGCAGGAAACGCATTTAACCAATGAAACAAAATGTTGACTTAGATATGCCTGGGTGGGCAGGGCCTACCATTCCACTCACACCTCCTATTCCAGGGGTGTGAGTGTAATGATCCATAACTCAATAGATTTTCAGGAAACTGATGTCTGTGTTGACACCGAGGGCCAATTTATTTTTTTGCATTGCCGAGTGGGAAAAGTGTACTGTGTTTTGGCTTGTGTGTATATACCCCGCCGTTTTCGGTGGTGGTACTCCAACTACTGCTGAAGTATTTAGAGGGCAAAACGGATCTACCACTACTGATAGTGGGTGACTTTAATTGCTGGTTGAGTCCCTCCATGGACAAACACCTGAATTTGGGGGTCTCTGTCGCACCATGGAGTCTCCATTGCTGAGACTACTAAATGAGGTGGGTTGGATTGATATATGGAGGTATAAACATCCTGTTGATAAACAATTTTCTTGCTTCTCCAAGACCCATGGGACATTGCCCAGTATTGATCTTGCTGTGGGTAACCCTGCCATGCTCTCATCCATCTCGGAGGTGATGTATAAGCCCCGCAGTGTATCGGATCACTCGCATGTAGTGATATATTTGATTGTATCCCCGCCAACCACACTCCCCAGAGCCCAGTGGAAATTTAATGCCTTCTGGCTGAAATTATTTTGACACACGATGAGATGGAGTGGAGCAAGTGAGAATTTCTGGATGGACGGGACTTTAATGATTCCCCGACTGTGAGATGCTTTTAAGACGTATGTTAGGGGGTTACTTATCTCTGAAATGAATAAGATAAAGAACTCCTCTGGGCACAGAGAGGACCTTGAAAAACAGGTGGCGGCTCTGGAGAAGGCTTATGTACAAACCCCGACAGACTCAGCCAGGGAGGCATGGCAGTCGGCTCAATCAGTTTATGACCGACTGCTGTCCTCCACGGCAGAGAAAAAAACTTTTTTTCTCTATGGTAGCTTTCTATGAGGAGGGGGAGAGCACGGGGCGCATGTTGGCTAGGATAGTGAACTCCCAACAACGCTCCCCGACTATCGGGGCTATCAAAACAACAGAGGGCAGGATAGTGAACTCCCCTGACTTGATATTGGAGGAACTGACCAGATTCTATGAGAATCTCTATCTCCCGACTGGACAGTATACCCAGACGGAGCTTATGGAATACTTACAGAGCATTGCTTTTCCACAACTCACGACTGAACAACATAGGGCCCTAGATGCCCCTATTACTTTGGAGGAGCTACAGACAGCACTGGCGGCGTTTCCCAACTGTAAGGCCCCAGGGGAGGATGGGATACCCATGGAGGTATATAAGCAATATGCAGAGATGCTCCCGCCCAAACTTTTAGCGGTGTTTAACGCGGCTAGGGAGCGGAGGGCTTTGCCTTATTCCATGGCTGTGGTTAACATTGTCCTCATATTGAAATCCGGAAAGGACCTTATGGGCCTGGGCTCTTACAGACCCATATCTTTGCTACAGAGCGACATTAAGCTTCTGGCCAAAATTCTGGCAATTAGGCTGAACGGGGCCATCACAGGAATTGTTCACCCTGATCAGGCTGGCTTTATGCCTAATAATAATGGCTGTCAACTTACGGAGGCTTTACCTTAATATGCAATCCCCGGCGGATAATGTAGGACAGAGGGCCTTGCTCTCATTGGATGCTATGAAGGCCTTTGGTAGCGTCGAGTGGGAGTATCTCTGGGAGATTCTTAGCCGTTTCGGCTTTGGAGAATCATATATCTCCTGGCTGCGACTGCTGTACCACAGTCCTCAAGCAGCCATCCGGGCGACTGGAGCTATGTCCCGCACTTTCATGTTGGGTAAAGGCACGCGCCAGGGGTCTCCTTTGTCACCCCTGCTTTTTGCATTAGCCATTGAACCCCTAGCGATAAATGTGAGAGCAAATCCAGGAATTGTGGGATTTAAATATGGAAACAAACAAGAGAAAATAATGCTATTCGCAGATGACACTATGATCTTACTGGGCGACGTGGAAGGCTCTCTTACAGAAGCAATGGCCAATATAGGGGAGTTTGGTAGATTCTCTGGCCTTCAGATAAACGGGACTTTATCTTCTCTGATGCTAATTGATGAGGGAGGGATGCCCCCGACCTCTAATATAGTACCTCTGACTACACCATTTAGATACCTGGGTATTCAGGTGATGCCCAACATTTGTGATTATGGAAGATTGAATGTCTCCCCGCTGCTACAAAGATTTAGAGACTGGATCAAAACATGGAACTCACTCTGCCTGTCGGTAACGGGCAGAGTGAATCTAATTAAAATGATCCTCATGCCACAATTGCTCTACGTGCTCCACAATGCCCCAACGGTAGTGACTCTGAAGGTGTTTAGAATTGTTAACTCCCTGTTTTGTACACTTATCTGGAAGAACCGCACACCTAGAATTAAACTTGAACATCTTCTAAGACCAAAGGATGAGGGAGGGCTAGCTCTCCCAAATCCTTGGTTATATTTTATCACTGCACAACTACAACAGTTGATAGGTATGATTCACGCGAACACAGACAGAGAGAGGGAGACCGGTGACTCTTCTGAATTAGTAATGCTACATATGGTGGGGAGAGACTCAGTATCAACAGCCCTGGAGTCGACAGCATTTGGGAAATCAAATAAAGTATTCCTGACATATAACCTTATCCAAAAAATTTGGAATAAAACCAGATGTCTGCAAGGGGTGATGGGGTACACAGACTATAGTCCTATCTGGGCTGACTCATATTCAGAACTAGCTAAACTACAGCATGGCAAGTTGTGGAAGAGGTATGGGGTGGTTTACCTTAGTCTGATCTTCCACAATGGGAAAATGCTTACGTTTGAAACCTTGCAAGGCCTTTTCGGTTTACCATAATCTATGAGATTTTATGATATGCAATTAAAACATGCTATAACGGCCCAAAGTAGATCATCGGAGTGGGTCCTCTTTCCGACTCCATTGTTTAATTTAATAGCAAGAGCGCCTAATACTATGGGCTTTATATCACAATGCTATAATATGCTATTACAAAACACTTTGAATAAATACCCGCTGCAAATGTTGGACAAGTGGGAGGGGGAGGTGGGCCCGATTGACGGAGACCAGTGGGAGGAGATCCTGCAGGCAGTACCCACTTGCTCCTTAAATATATCATATAGATTGTCGCAGCTGTATCTACTGTTCAGAGTGTATTATACCCCTCACAGATTGTTTATTATGGGCCTGCGACCTACCCCGCTTTGCACCAGGAGACCTGATCCGCCTACGGTGGAGGTGCCTGAAGCTCCATCCTTATTGGAAGGGAGTGGTGGACACCATAAACAGGGCGTTTCAGGTCTCGGTGTCTACAAATCCCAGACAGTGCCTTCTCAATATTCTGGATGAATTGGACAGGAGGAGTGTACTAAGATAGCAGTCATTAGATCCCTGTTTCAGGCACGCAAGTTAATTATGGCTCACTGGATATCGGAAGATCCCCCTACGCTTAAGGAGTGGATTAATATAATGGGAGATATGCTCTGGAAGGAGAAGGTAATTTATCAACACCCAGAAATTTGAGAAGCTATGGGGACCGTGGCTGAATGTACCGGGACTTGCCCCGGTGGATTTGGTCATGGGCAGACTGCTGGGTATTGGTATTTAAATGGGGTATAGTACCCTGGATTATTGGCTCGAATATGTGGGTGCTGGTAATGTAATCTAGAACAGGGCATGTGACATGACCAGGTAGTCAGGAAATGTTCAGAGAAATTTACAGAATGTGCAAAATTAATACGTGTAATGTTCTTATGTGTACTGAAATGTATTTCTAGCTTTGGTGTATGTATATCTATGTTCTTTAATAAACTTTCTCTTTGGATAAAAAAAAAGTTCTCTGAACTTTCGCCCATCAAGAACGCAATGACATACAACACTACGACAAGCTGAGAAAATGAAGTTCAATGCTTCCGAGCATGCATCGAATTGTTTCCGAGCATGCGTATGAATTTTACGCATCGGAATTGCTACAGACGATCGCATTTTCGGATAGGAACTTTTTCCGACCGAAAAATTGAGAACATGCTCTCAATCTTTTGCTGGCTGGAATTCGGCCAGCAGAAGTCCGATGGAGCGTACACACAGTCGCATTTTCCGACCAAAAGCTCTCATCAGTCTTTTGCTGGCCGAATTTCCAATGTGTATGCGGCATTAGAGAATCTTAGCAATGATGAATGGCAACAAGCTTTGAAGAATCTATTTGAGGTATCCCTGTCCTCCTTACAGTGCTTGACTCAGCTATTTATCATCCATAGAGCCCACTATACTCCTACAAAGTTGTACTCTTGGAGTAAAGCAGCTACATTAAATTGTTAAAGGTGCACTGCCAATACAGGTACACTTATGAATATGCTGTGGCAATGCCCTAAACTACACCGCTATTGGAAGTGTGCATTTGATACCTTAAACACTTTGAGCTCTACACAGGTTTTTTTTTGACCCAAAAATAGCTGTTAGGGATTATACCAGAAGATACCCTCCCAGTTGAAATGCATGCAATGTGGTGGAGAACTATGTATATGGCACGTAAACTTATATTACAAAAATGGATATCAAAATATCCACCAACAATAGACCAATGGATTAAAGCGATTAACCTTAATTTAAGACGAGAGGAACTAACATATAAACATAGGAGCCCTAAAAAATGTGATAAAATCTGGCACTGGTGGCTAGTCTCCAATCTATCGGAGCAGTCAGCTGATTATAGTAATGACACTGAGGAAAATCAATAATGAGATAGAATTCTGCTTTTTGAGGGGGACAGTTATGTTTATGTGTATGTATATGTCTGTACATACACATATATATATATATATATATATATATATATATATATATATATATATATATATATATATATATATATATATATATATATATATATGTGACATTGGGGATTGTTCAGCTCAAGTGGATAGATGCGATTTGGTGCAGTGAGTCCACATCAGAGAGGCATTTATAATTAAGGGCCTGGTAGCCCACGTTTATTAAAGGGAAAAACAAAACAAAAGTCCATCCAGGAATCCCACGCAGGGGTCCAAGTTTCAATTAAATACACAAAATCCAAATGAAAATGCTAGCCCACCTGGCTACTCTTTAGCAGTACTGCTGCTATAGGTACAGGCCCCTCAAATGAGCTGCTTGAATGCACACAGTCTTAGGCTCCTTGGCTGCACACAGCTTTAAGCCCTTCAATGCACACAGCTTTGAAGCCCTTCAACGCACACAGCTTTGAAGCCCTTCAACGCACACAGCTTTGAAAGCCCTTCAACGCACACAGTTTTGAAGCCCTTCAACGCACAAAGCTTTGGGCTCCTTGGACGCACACAGCTTTGAAGCCCTTCAATGCACACAGCATCTATTCTCACACAGAGACACTTACTAGCAGCCACTGCTCCAACTCCACCTTCCTCTTCTCTCTGCTCTCACCAGCCCCTCGTTATATGGGCTGTGCGCACCTGGGCACACACCCTGCTGGCTGTCCACAAGACCTGGACACAGGGTTGGAGATCCCGTCCCACCCAAGACTCTGAAGGATCTCTAAATTACAGAGCCCCATAGGGAACTAGCAAAACCTGGAAAAACTGCCAGAGCAGTTTTCTCCGTTTCAAATTTATGCTCTGTAGCTCTGCACTCAGCCAATATGCAGACTCTGTGTCCACTTTAACCCCATTTTCATAGGGACAGAGCCTTGCTCTGCCACAATATATATATATATATATATATATATATATATATATATATATATATATATATATATATATATATATATATATCTATATCTATTTGTATTAATAAGGTGTAATATTTTTGTGTAGGAGGGCTTTGAGATAAGATGGAAATTTTAACTGGTGAGCACAGATAAGGAAATAAATATATTTTTTTCTTTTTTTTTTTTGTTTGTATCTGGGAGTGGAGAGAAAAGTATGAAAGAAATTCAAGATTTGAGGCGGCGCTGTGATCCTCACTCATGCAAACAAAGGTAAAGTCCACATTAAATTTGTTAATATGGACTTTATTTTTTGCTTGCACAAGTGGACGCACAAGGTGTTATACTATAGGTGTCAATTATTGGTATAGTTTGGTATATATATATATTTTTATAACTGCATTTTTATAAAAATGTTATCAAAATACAAAAATTACATCATACAAAAAAAAAAAAAAACACCACAGGTATAAACAGTGCAAAAAATGGAGGCGCACTGAAAGTGGGTTACAAATCGATAATATCTATAGCACATATCATAGTCAAAGAATAAAGGAAAAAGAACAAAATAAATGTAATTGTGACATATATCTATAACTTATATAAGAATACACTGGGGGGTCAAAGTAGATAGAGCAGAGACATGGGATGCAGGGACCTAAAAGAAACTTAAAACTGATAATCCCACCCATCTTGATCAGTCGAGACCAGACGGGGTACCAAATTCAGAGGAGTCCCAAGCATCCCTTATCTTGTTTAACTGGGTTACAGCCTCTTCCACCTGGGCAGTCATATATTCCATTCTACGTATTTCCAAAATCACCTTCAAAAGTTGGGCTTGATAGGCGGGAGTAATGGATAACCATGTAGAGGAATAGTTCTTTTAGCTGCTAACAAAATAAAAGAGGCCAATTTGTTCATAGACTTTCCAATACTAGGAAAAGGGAGGCCCAAAAGACAATGTAGCAGATCCATCAATAAAGAGTGATTGGGCACTTGTTGGATCAGAGACATTACCGTAGACCAATAAGGCACAATAATCTCACATTGCCAGAAAATATGGAAATGGGTACCTCTATCTTTACCACAACACCAGCATAAAGGGGAGAGGGATCGATCTTGACAATGTAATACTTTAGGGGTACTGTACCAGAACAAAGGGATTTTATAACCTGTCTCTCTCTGCACCACACATCTGAAAATTTTGGAAGTGGATGACCAAATTTTGTTCCAACATGGAAGGGTGATGGGGCTATGAAGAATAGAAGACCATTTACATGGAGATAGAAATAGAATGTATGTGTGGGGATGTGGAATTTAGTCTGGAGATCTTTAAATGTACGGAATCTCCGGGTAACTGGGTGAACAAGTTGGCATAACAAACCAGCATCAGCCCAGGGCGATACTCGGGCTAAGCATAAGCTATCAGGAATAATGGGATTGTAGAGTACATTGGATAAGGGCGGGCATGGCAAAGAGAGAGAGAACCTAGTGATGGAGGCACATCAGATCTTAAAAGTAAAGAGCACTGAGCCCAAACATAATCCATATAGTTTGGGATCTTGAAGTAGAGAAGGGGACCAAAGTAGAGATCAGGGATGGGCTGGGTATAATGATCCCAATTCAATTTCTGACCATCTGTCTGGGAAGACCAGTACAGGACCGATCTAAGGTGGGATGCGAAATAGTATTTAAGAACATCCACCACAGTGCTTTGGCGAGAAGACCACAGAGCTAGCCACCCAATGTGCTTTGTTACCCCATATAAATGTTAGAAACCATTGTTTAAGTAGCTTTAATTGAGACATGGGCATAGGGACTGGTAATGTCTCAAAGAAATATAGCAATTTAGGCATGATAGACATCTTCAACACATTCATCCTACCCAACCATAAAATAGGGTACTGATTCCAACATTTTAACATGTCATTAATGTCTCTGAGTAAGGGCATGTAATTTGCAGAATACAAGGACGAGTAATCAGGAGTAATTTGCACACCTAAATACTTAAGGGTATGAGAACACCACCGGTATGGATATGACTTTTGTAAGGTGGTAAGAACTTCAGGAAGAATATTAATAGGCAAGGCTTCTGTCTTAGAGGTATTTATTTTGAATCCAGAAAGGAGGCTAAATTGGGTCAATAGGGTGTGTAGGGATGGGAGGGATAGGTGAGGATGGGTTAGGGTCAACAGGATGTGGTCTGCAAAAAGGGAGAGTTTTTATTCCCTCTGTCACATAGAGACCCCCCAGATGTCCGGATGGGCACGTATGGCAAGGGCTAAGGGTCCTAAACAAAGAATAAAAAGTAGTGAGGACAATGGACATCCCTACCTGGTGCCATTGGACATCGGAAGGGTCCGTGACAGAAAGGAAGGACATCCGAACTTGTGCAGAGGGGTTGGAGTTGAGGGCCTTCAAAGCAGAGACAAAAGGGCCCCACAATCCAAATCGAGATAAAGTAGCGAACATATAAGGCCAATTTAACTGATCAAATGCTTTCTGAGCATCCAAACTAAGGATTAGTGTAGGGCAACATACTCTGTTTAACATACCTATGAGGTCAATGGCACGCCTATTATTATCCCCTGCATGCCTAGCCGGGGCAAAACCCACCTGGTCTTTAACAATAGGTTTGCATAACATTTGGGAACAAACGGTTGGCAAGGATTTTTGTAAAGTTCTTATAATCCAAGTTCAAGAGAGCTATCGGCTTATAGTTATTAGGGAGTGAGAGATCTTTGCCCGGTTTTGGTAATACTGAAATAAAAGAATGTGTGAAGGAGGAATGGGGCGTCTGGCCTGCGAGTAGGGAGTTAAAAAGAGATAACATATGAGGGGCTAGGACATGTAAGTAGATTCTGAAGTAGGAATAGCCCATCAGGGCTTGGGGATTTATGATTAGGGAGTAACTTGATAGTAGACGAAAGTTCCTCCACTGTAATAGATGCGTTCAGCTTCTGCAGATCAGAGGTAGACAACCCAGGTAAGTGAATGTCCGCTAGAAAACGGTCCAATTGCTCTTGGTTAAAAAGTGGGTCATGGGATGGGGGTTAAACAGTTTTATAGAGTTTATTATACAAAATCTCCAAATAACCCAACCATAGACTGGGGACAATGGGTAGGCTCACCATTAGCCTGTAATAGGAAGTCAGGGTAAGAGTGAAAAGGGCATGGGTTAAGTTTGGATACCAGCATTCTATGGAGTTTATTAGAGTATTCATATAACATTTTTGTTTTGCCAATAGTAGGGACTTAGGGGTAGCTGACATAGGTATGGATTTGAGTTGTTTATGTAAAAAGCTCATTGCACGCCACCATAGGGAAGGACATAAGGAGGTGTTCAGCAGAGCATAGTTTAGTTAGGAGGGATGTTTTTGGACAACTGCATTTTTTTTAAGCAAGATCCCGCTGATATACATTGGCCTCGAAAGAAAGCCTTGTGAGCCTCCCATAGGGTGAACACCCCCTCCACTGAGCCAGAGTTAAGCTGAAAAAATTCAGTTATGGCCTTGGAAGGTTTCTCTTTAGTATAAAGTTGGTTTAGAAGGGATTTGTTCAGTCGCACTGGCACATTTCAGGGAAGGCCTTTGAGAGGCATCTAGGGATAGTGAGGCATGATCAGACCAGGTTATTGGGCCCAGTTCAGATAACACCACACTATTCAAAATAGGGCCTGAGACAAAATAATAATCCAATCTGGAAAACATCTTATGTGAGGAGGAGTAGAATGAGAACTGTTTACAGGTAGGATGTTTGATTCTCCAAGAGTCAAACAAGTGATGGCAACGAATCAATTTTCGAAAGGAGGTGGCTAGAGCCTGCATCTAAGGGGGGAAAACAGTGTGGAATAGGGATCTTCTATCTCATGAGGGGGAGAAAACAATATTAAAGTCGCCACCAATAATTGTAAAGGGATGGGAATATTGCTGTAATATGTTAAATACCTCAGTGAGAAATATTATCTGGCCTGAGTTAGGGGCATAAACATTCATGCGTAAGAGTGGAAGACATAAATTCGCATTCCAAAATCACATAGCGACCATGAGGGTTCAGGCGATTGGACTTGATCCAAAGAGGACAGATGCACTTAATCAAAATCACTACCCTGGCTTTGCCAGATGAGTCGGACACCAGGTAGGAGTGAGAAAAATACCGAGAGGCGAATTTAAAGGAACTTCCTGGGCGGAAGTGTGTCTCCTGAATTAGAATCACATCACCCCCGGAAGCCCTAAATTCTTTTAAAGTGGGGAGCATGTGAGGCGCTGAGTGAGATAGACACCTGATACTGTAGCTCCGCACTACACGGGACATGATCGGCTTCCAGAGGGCTATAAACAGCCTTAAACCTGCCACTTCTAACACCCCTCGAGGCACTATGATACAGTGCATGCTGTCGTCGAAGAAAAAATCCCTGGGCTCAGCGCAAAAGTCACTTACCCGCTATCTTCTCTGCACCAGGGAGCAATACAACATGTCCCAAAATGGCGCCCCAGACCGGGCAGACTCTCCTGTTACAGCGGCCCTCTCTCTTCCGTCTGTCCCTGGCTCTCCCTCTGAATCTGGCTGTGCATATCCCACATCACTATCAAAAGCTGAATTACATGCCAGACTTGAAGTGATGTATAACAGACTTGCTGCAAAATTCCAATCTGAACTGCATAAAACCTCCCATAAGCTATCGCAGCAGATTGCAGCTCTGGGTACTAGAAAAGACAGGCTGGAAACAAAACATGATGAACTTGCTCTGGCTTATAGTGATCTTGCAGAGCGCATGAAGCATTGTCATTGGCTTTTAATGAAATACAGTCACAACTCAAAGACCTGGACAACAGGAATAGACACAATAACCTTCAATTGCGTGGTATCCCAGAGTCTGTTACTGATCTGATTCCCACAGTCATCAAACTGTTTAAGTCTCTCCTACTGGACTGTGAATCTGCTGCCTTTACATGTGACAGGATCCACAGGGCCCTCAGACCAAAACCCCCAGTGGATAAACCTCCGCAGGACATAATCCTTTGCATGAAGGATTTCCTGACGAAAGAGGATATTCTGCGAGTGGCCAGAAACATGCCATGTATCACCAAGGATGATTACACGGTTCAAATTTACCTGGATATTTTGCCTGCTCCGTTTGACAGACGTAGAGGTATGAAAGATATTACTACAGCACTGCAAGCAGCTCGGATGCGCTACAGATGGGATTTTCCCATTCAAACTAGTGTTTCCCCAAAATGGCTCCACATATGTTGCTACCACTGTGCTGGAGGGTCAAGAGATCATGGTGAAATTGGGCAGAAGCGGTACGTCACCCACCTTTGACCCCCAGGCCATCTCAAATCTGGCACACTCCTTCTCCTAGAAGGGATAGGAGAATTTGTAATGAAATTACTTAAAGGGGACACCAGAAGACGACGTCGCATGGGTAAAGTTATCTTTTTGAACAACTCTGTTTCATTCAACTATGAAGCACTATCAGTTTAAATCATTCATTTCATCAGGAGCCTGTCCCTTGGTGCTGACGCATGACCTCCCCACCCAGCAGTGATGCCAATTTTTTTCACAGCAAGGTTGTTCATACTGGCTTTTTCATTTGGTTATTGGCCAGTGTTTGCTGTGCAGCTGGGTTGGAGACCTAGATGTCTCTGTTCTGATGTTCTACTTTCAGGATATATAAATGTTCCTGACCCTGTTGGGTCTCAGTTGCTCTCGGTCATTAATTCCCTTAATGGACTTCATAGCGTAGGTATGGACATTGTACTTTTAATTGATGATTTAGGGTTGAAAATGTTTTTATTGGTATAAAGTAACAGAAAGGAAAAGCACAGTTGACAAATTTTTTTTTACAGCACAATGATAACCAGCGTGCCAAATGGCTATCACCCGCAGCAAGGCTGGCATGAAAACATGAGTAGTCATATTAACAGGCTATGTCAAACAATAAAAGGAGGGTAAGAAAGGAAAAGAAAAGAAAGGGTAGGAAGATTGGGGATAAGGAGGAGGAAGGGGTGGGAGGGGAGGGGGATCTGCCAATGGGGACCGCAGAGGAAGGACTCCGGTTTATCAATTGCGGGTTTTAATCAGGGTTTAGGTGAAGTTTAAATTATAAAGGGAGCTGGATTCGGGGGGGGGGGGGGGGGTAGGGAGCAACATATCTGAGGAGGAGAAGCACCGCCAGACCGACCATAGTACTGTAAATTTATCATATGTGTTGTTATCCAGCGCCAGCATCTCCTCCATACACATAATATCATTCATGGTGGAGGTCCAAAGAGATAATGGGGAGATAGTAGTTGTCTTCCAAAAGAGAGGTATGAGTTGGCGGGCAGCAGACAGAAAAAAGTGTAGTAAACACCATTTTTGAGAAGTTATTGATCCCAGTAGGATAGAAAGAAGGGCTATTTCAGGAGTCAGTTGTAAAGGATCATCGTAAATGTTTTCATATACCTGGAATACCTGTCTCCAGAAGGGTCAAATCTGATCACACTCCCACCAGACATGAAGATACGTGCCTGTGGCTGCATTGCATCGCCAACAGGTAGATGGAGTAGAGGGGAATATTTTTCGTAATGCAGCGGGGTCCCTGTACCATCTCGACATAACTTTAAAATTCTTCTCTTGTGAGTAACAGGAGATTGAGGACTTGTGTGCGAAGTGGAATGCAGTCTGCCAATCCGCTCTGGAGATAGTCTTTCCCAAGTCTGCCGACCACATCCTGGTGTAAAGTGGGCAGGTCATTTTGTGTGAAGGCTTGAATCAGACTGTAAATATGTGAAAGTAAATGTCTGGGTAATTCTTGAAGAGGCCCCAGGCGTTCAAATTCAGTCAGTGGGCAATGAGTCTGGGAAGAACTGAATAAGTGTTTGGTAAAGGTTGTTAGGTATAGGGAGGTAAGCCAGTCCTGTGTTCCCGTCGGGATGTTTGGAGTTCCGTTGTCCGCATGAATGAAGGTGTGTGCTTGAGGCCAGGAAGTGCGAAGGAATTAACCTAGAGCTTGGGCCCCTATGCCTTGTGGGAAGGCTGGATTGTCAAAAAGTGATAAGAGGGACGGATCCGAGGAAAGGATCTCGCATAATCCTCTCCTATACCAGAGCACAAGAGCAGCTGTGGTTAGTGGTGAAGAGCTGGATAAGTCCGGTAAATTTCCCTTATAGCCCCAAAGAAGAGCCCTTAAATCAACAGGAGACATATCCTGTTTGACCATCACCGAGGCTTTTTGGAAGGGTCGTGGAAACCATTCTAGAATGCGGACCATCAATGTGGCTTTGTAATATAACTCATAATCTGGCAAGCCTGTACTGCCCTGCAATTTTGGCCATGTGAGTAGTTTATATTTAATTCTAGATAACCCTTTATTCCATAGAAAACGTATGGAAAGGGAGTGTAGGGCAGAGAAAAAGATTTGGGGACAGTAACCGGTATGGTCTGATATAGATATAGTAGTTTAGGCAGAGTGTCCATCTTGAGGGTATTCCTGCGTCCAAACCAGGGTATGGTTTTGTCCCCCCAGGAAGCTAAGTCTTTTCAGAGACGGGAAAGGAGGGGGATATAGTTTAATGCAAAAAGATTGGAAAGGTTAACCGGAATTGTTACACCCAGATAAGTGATGCCCTTAGTCTGCCAAAGAAATGAGTAGTTGGAGTGGAGTGAGGACATGGGGGATGCAGGGAGAGAAATGTTAAGGGCTTCCGTCTTGGAGATGTTGAGCTTAAAATTGCTCAGCCTTTCGAAGCGTTGGAATTCTAAAAAAAGGGAAGGAAGAGTTATATGGGGCTGACGGGCTAATTGATGATTTAGAATCAGTTGAGTTGTCTTCAATCTGTTATCATCGGAATGTGGCAGGACTTCCAACAGCAGCAGGGTGTGTAGATTTAGACTCCATATTAGATGGTATTCTGGACGTCGGTCCTTCACTTAATCAGTTGAACGTATGCTTTGATCCTGCCCATGGCAATTAATTGTATCTCACATAACGTTCAAGGTTTTAACGTTCAAGGTTTTAACTCACCTGTTAAAAGATGAAAGGCCTTTTCTTATTATAAGCAATTTAAGGCAAAAATATTATTGATTCAGGAGACTCACTTCTCTTAATCTTCCCACCCTCGATTCTTCCACAGAGCATTCCCCCAATCTTACTACACACTTCATTCCTCAAAGAGTAGAGGTGCTGTCATATTTCTACATGCTTCCTTCCCTATGGAAGTCCATCAGCTATACAAAGATAAAGAAAGTCGTTTTGTTATAATCAAGGGTGTCATACATTATCATGAGTTTACTGTTGCTAGCATTTACGCTCCCAGTGACTCCTCCATCTCCTTCTTCATCTTCTTCTTTGAAATACTTGCAAAATATCAATCTCCTCATATGATTATAGGTGGGGACTTTAACATGGTAGCAAACCCCACACTTGATAGGAGTACAGCTACTACTAGTTCTAAAGCTTTTTCTAAATCCCTATCACATAAACTTCAGGAATTACAATTAGTTGACACATGGCAGGCACACAATATAGGAGCAAAGGAGTACACGTTTTTCTCTCATCTCCATAATAGCTACGCTAGACTAGATTATATTCTATCCACCCCTATTATTCTAGCAAACTCAACTTCTGCCTCTGTACATAACTGTGTATAGTCTGATCACCACATGACTTCTTTTATCACTGAATTTATCAAACTAGCCCCTACACCATTTAATTGGAGACTTAATGAGGCACTTCTTTCGGATGTGGTGATGGAGACAGAGGTGTCCCAAGCTATAGATGATTATTTTGCATTAAATGCCCTCCCAGAGACCCCCATCTCCACAGTGTGGGTGGCCCATAAGGCAGCGCTGAGAGGTAAGCTTATTAGATTAGTGACTGCTCGTAACAAAGTCAATAAGCAAAAAATAGTGATGCTCTCAGCCGAGCTGGACAGATTGTGTAAAAATTCCATGGCCCTTAATTTGGAGTCTACCCGACTCATCATTGAGCAGAAATGTCTTGAATTGGATTCATTGCTCTCGGCTAAAGTAGAGAAGTCCTTGAGATGTCCAAGGTAAGATTTTTATTGCATAGTAACTGATGTTTGCTAGAAAACTGAACCAATCTTTCTGCCCTCCACATGTCTATAAATTGACCACTCCTTCTGGGTTGCCTACATCTCACCCACAGATCTTAAAGATTTTTGAAAATTTGTATTCATCCTTACTGGCTCCTCCCCATACTGGACCTCCAGCTGAAGGCCTTGCGTGGTTTAACTCTATTCCAATCCCCACTCGTACCGCCTCACAATTAGACTCACTTAATTCTCCTATTACTCAATCAGAGTAAACAAAAACAGGATCGGCTCCTGCTCCTGATGGATTCTCCGCCTTATATTACAAAAAAAATTTCTCTCAACTATCCTCCATACTGGTTCGGTTTTCAATTTTGTCCTGCAAGGTAATAGTTTTCTGTTAGCAAACATGTCGCTCATCCCCAAACGAATAAGGACCACACCCATCCTCAGAATTTTAGGCCCATATCGGTTATTAACAATGACCTAAAGATTTTCAGTAGGATCTTAGCTGATAGACTTGCGAGAGAGATATCCTCTTTGATCTCTCCTTATCAGTCAGGGTTTATTCCCCACCATATTATCACAAACAATATCCCCCTGGCCACTGATATTATCCAAGATGCATATCTTTTCACTAAAAAAAATGTTAATGCTAAGCCTGGACATCCACAAGGCATTTGACAGTGTGTCTTGGAGCTATGTGTCTCTCCTTTTACAGCGTTATGGATTTTAGGGAGAAATCTTACAGGCCTATCAAGCTCTACACCAGAACCCCAAGACGCAGGTTAAAATCCCGTGTTGTAGCTCTGAATTTTTCCGGCTCGGTAGGAGCACTAGGCAGGGGTGTCCACTGTCCCCACTGATTTTCGCTCTGGCTATTGAGCCCCTAGCCATAGCAATATTGCAACATCCAGACATTTCAGGTTATAAAAAAGCCTCCTCGACCTTTAAATTCTGCATGTATGCAGACAATGTGCTACTATTTCTTACCAACCTCATGATCACACTGCCTAATCTTCTTCAAACCCTTTCACTATTTGCCAATATTTCGGGCCTTTCGGTGAATGTGTCAAAATCTATTGCTCTCCCTGTGGGGTTCACCCCTGCTGAGCTGGAGAATCTAAAGAGATCTTTTTCCTTCACATGGGTTAAATCCTTCCTTTCTTATTTTGGTATAAAACTTCCTGCGGATTACAATTTAATATTTGACAATAATGTACCTCCTATTATTACTAAACTAAAACAGTTACTTTAATCCTGGTTGTCCTATAGAATCTCCTTCCTAGGGATAACAGCAATTAAGATGACGATCCTCCCTAAATTGTTATATTTATTTCAGGCCCTTCCCATTATGATATCTAAATCCTATCTTCTTAAACTACAAGCATACTTTAATAGATTCATTTGGAATGACAAACCCCCAAGATTTTCTAGGGAAGTGCTATATTGTTCCAATCGACTAGGTGGTCTAGGAGTCCCTCAGGTGTGGCTGTATTATATCTCCAGCAGATTCACACAACTGACCCAATGGAATATCAAAAATTCACGTGTCCCATGGGTTCGATTTGAGCAGGATTCGATCGCCCCTTCTACCTTTCAGGACTACTGTGGTCTTCTAAATCCCATGCTTCGGAATTGAGTTCTCGGAATCTGGTGGTAGCTTATTCACTGAAACTGTGGGATCTTTATAAATTGAAATTAGCACTACTTTCAAAACCCTCATGTGCCTAATTTCTGGGTGATCCTAGGCTCCCCACAGCTTTTGCTGATCCGGATGCTTTTTAGTGGTGGATAACCCAAGGTTTGACCACATTGGAGGATTTTCAGCAGTACTTGAAGTTTGTTTCATTCTCCCAGTTAGAGTCTCAAAAAAAATCCCAGCAAGGGAATTCTATCATTATCTCCAAATCCGCCATTTTAATCAGACACACTACTCAGTAATCCCATCAGATTTGTACACCTCTATGCCTATCCCTATGCCAGACTGCCCCTAGACAGAAGGGTTTATTCTCAGGGCTTTATAAGTCTATGGAGACGGTAGATGACAGCCCCAAATTAAGACACATGACCGTTTGGGAACGTGAGTTAAATTTGGAGTTTGATTTACAGGACTGGGAAGCAAACTGGCAGAATATGCGTAAGTGCACTAATTCCCTTACCATACGGGAAACAGCGATTAAATTATTTACTCGCTGGTATTATACCCCCTCACGTTTGCATACGATTTACCCGCAGGCCTCCTCATCTTGCTTTTGTGGTTGTGCTCTCCCGGGTTCCATTCTGGGAGTGTGAAGCTCTGCAACCTACCCGGAGAAAGGTTCTAGAGTTGATAGATAAGCTGGTGGGGAGGCATGTAGTTGTAACGCACATTCACTGTCTTTTATTTGGTAAGAACCCAGATATTCCGAAACACCTTATGAGACTCATACACACTATTTGTATCACGCTGAAATGGGCAATCGTCCTTAATTGGAAGTCTAATACAGTCCCTTTCACGCAAATGATCTCTTGTGTTTATCAGATAATGCTGACAGAAAAAATATTTCATACACTGCATGACTCAATCCCTACCTATGACGCTAAGTGGAACCCTTGGTTCATCTATCATCACCAAGAATGACCTGAGTTATTGTTTTCTTTACTATTTTGATGGATTTACTGTTTCTGGTTATAGTTTTGTTTTGTATACCAGAACAGAGATAAGATCATATCCTACCAAGAACTTTTAACTTAACGTTAAATGATTATACAATTTGTTGTTCTATACATGACTATGTAAGTCAAATTTAAGCTTTATGGAACGGCTTTTACGATACGTTGGATTTATATCTCAAATTATTCTGTACTGTAAACCTTTTTATGTCAATAGCTTAGTAATAAATTATTTTAAAGCTAGTCAATGCTTATCAATAGAGTTTAACTGCTTGCCGACCGGCTCACGCCAATATACGTCGGCAGAATGGCACTCTTGCGCAAACTAACGTACCTGTACGTCAGGATAGCGGCATAGATACAGGTATTTGCTCCAACTTCCTGGCATAGATCACCGCGGCGCTTGCGGTGACCTACGCCACTTCTGGCGCCTACACTCTCCTTCACCTCTGTATTCTGTGAGACACAGAACACAGCAGGGACCAGAGAGGATGCTCAGCGCGAATCGCGCATGCGCAGTAGGGAACCAGAAAGTGAAGCCGCACAGCTTCACTTCCTTATTCCCTTTCCGAGGATGGCGGCAGCAGCCGAGAGCCGACGAATGGATCAGCTTCGGCTGCCGACATCGCAGGCTCCCTGGACAGGTAAGTGTCCATATATTAAAAGTCAGCAGCTGCAGTATTTGTAGCTGCTGGCTTTTAATATTTTTTTTTCAGCGAACCTCCGCTTTAAGAAAAAAAAATTTCCAAAAAGGAAAAAGAAGAGAAAAAGGAAAAAACAAGAAAAATAGTCTCATGGGGTAGACATTAGCGTAACAGCCAAAAGGCCACATTGGCCTAAAAAAAAACACTAAAACAACAGTAATGTTTGTAGACCTGAGATACAATGGTGTCTCAGGAGCCCTGGGCCAGTGCCAGAGGGCTTGTGGGGAGACATGGAGACTCCACAAGTTAATGAGACAGACGATTCTGTCTCACTCTCCGACCAAACTAGACGTGATCAAACATCACTACAAATTCTGGGCTGAAACTCAAAGTAGACAGACATCTCTCATTGACATGTACCTTAGAGGTGAGCCTGATGTGCAGAGGAAGACCTCTCGTACGGCTCGGTTCCGGGATCACTGGAGTGGAAGCAGTGACCCTCGGAGCACAGCGGGGTAGGAGCGCCTGCAGGGTCCTCTTGACTGGAGATGATGTCCACTTGGCAGAGACAGGAACAGGCTTGATTGCTGCGGATGCAGGAATGCTGAGAAGTAGCAGGCAGGTGTGCACAGATGCAGGACTGTATGCAGGTGCGCACGGATGCAGGACTTGTAGGCAGATGCACAAGGATGCAGGACTTGTAGGCAGATGCACACGGATGCAGGACTTGTAGGCAGATTTACACAGATGCAGGACAGCAGGCAGGAGCAGGGTCAGACAAGCCAGGTCACAGCAGCGGATCAAACAGAAGCAGGCAGAGAATGGTCCAGGCAGAATCGGCAACAGGAGATCAAACAAACAGGAACACAAAGCAGGTCAAATGCAAGCCAAGGGGTCAGGACTGGAGACAGTGAGCAGTGATGTCAGGAGAAGCTGGGTAACACTGGAGCAGATGCAGGTTCAGGATCAGGTACAGGATGAGCTGCAGATCAGACAGCAAGGATGCATTCTAAAGGGGCCCCTTTTAAGGATCACTGGGCGCCAAAGCTGCGTTACTGTGTGTGCGTCCGCGGTCTGCGCACGCTCGTGCGCATTGGCGCGCGTCTATTCACTGCTGAATGCCTATGGACTGGAACACATCCCAATTGACCCGTGCGCCCGCGGCCAGTTGCAGAGCCATGCACAGTACGTCCATGACACTCATGTAGAGAAAAGAACATTAACATAACCGAGGAAGTACGCAGATGTTGAAATGATGAAACAATGAAATAATGAAACGGTTCCATGAAGGAATCAATACGATGGCATGGCCAAACTAGGAGCCTGGAGAACGACCATAGGGAGATCAAGTTGGGAATCTGTTGCGACTGGAGCATTGAGTTATAGAGCATTGAGGAGTAGAGGAGACCTTCTTTGTTGTGCCCTTGGCAGGGGTCCAGAGCCTAGAGAGTGCAGAAGGGGCCATGGAGGGTGGTGGAAGCAGATCTTCCGCTGAAAGAGGTTGAAGACTCAAGCCTTTGAGGAAGGCTTCACCTTCATGCAGATCTTGCAGCACATGCTGCGTTTCATCCTTCATTACACTCAGGCGGAACGGGAAACCCCAATAATAAGGAATTCTGTGGGATTGTAGATGTGCGGTGATGGGTCGCAGGTTGCGCCTTTTTGCCAAGGTGATAGGAGAAAGATCGCTGAAGATCTCAATTTTGTCTCCTTTGTATTCGGTGTGGGTACGGTTGCGAGTTGGTAGGGTGAGGGCCTCTTTGCTGTCACAGTAATGGAATCGTACCACTATGTCTCTCGGCCTGACTCCAGGTTTAGGGGCCAGGGATCTATGCACCCAATCCAAACGCTAATCTATGTCAGCAACATCAGTAGCCAGATGATTAAATAGACCCAAGAGACAGGAATGTATCCTGTTATCATGCACATTCTCTGACACCCCATGAATGCTAAGGTTTTTGCGTCGTTCTCTATTTTCCAAATCTTCCTGATGTAATTGCAATTGTGACAATGAATGTTTGAGAGATGAATTATCCTCTTCCAGAACATGCACATATTGAATCATATCATCAAACTTAGTTTCCAGCATGTCTGTGCATTCCCCAATCTGGTCTATCTCTCCCCTCAGTTCCTGAGATAGCTTCCCAACCTCCTGGGATATATTGCAGGTTAGCTGGAGAAGTAATGCCCGGAGCTTTTCATCCAGCATCTCAGGGGTTAACAGTGATGGGGAAGTCCACAGTACAGGGGGGTCGTTTGACAAGAGGACTTGGCCATAAGCACATGGATATGCTCAACAGGGTCTTCCTGATAAATTGAGACCGGGGATGCAGGCCTAGTCAGGAACCGCTCCATGGTAGTAGTAGGCCGTGGCTCTGTGTGGGACCGGGGGTATGGCTTTTGATAGCCAATTTTCTCCATGATACGCCCAGAGGAATCAGTGTCTGATGGCACTCACCCCTGGAGCTGACAGAGACTTGTGTTGCTGAGCAGGGGCCACGGAGAGCGGAACGGGACCGGAGCTCACTCACATTACGTCCACCATCTTGGAAAGCTGCGCATGCGCCCCGGTATTTATATTTTGATGAGTGAAGATCACAGTGCTGCCTCAAGTTTTGAATTTCTTTAATTCTAATTTGATTTTATTGAGTCATTTAATGGGGCAAGATGTAATTATTTTCCCTTCAAAATGTTGGATAACTAATTTAGTAGGTATAACTTTTAATTTTTAGTACTGGTTATCCCCAAAGAACATTTCATTGCAGACAACATCCGGTGGGGGAGGTTAAATCTTAGCATGGGGAGAAGCTGAGCACTGATGTACTGCCAGGGCATAGAATAAAATGAGCACTAATGGAATAATTTTAAAGGCTTACCCATTGTACAATACAGTTGCAATAAAAATTATGTGAACCCTTTTGGAATGTTATGGATTTCTGCACAAATTGGTCATAAATCTAAGTTACAACAATAGACAATCACAGTCTGCTTAAACGAATAACACACAAAGAATTAAATGTTACCATGTTTTTATTGAACACACCATGTAAACATTCACAGTGCATGTGTAAAATGTATGTGAACCCTTGGATTTAATAACTGGTTTAACCTACTTTGGCAGCAATAACTTCAACCAAACATTTCCTGTAGTTGCAGATCAGACGTGCACAACGGTCAGGAGTAATTCTTGACCATTCCTCTTTACAGAACTGTTTTAGTTCAGCAATATTCTTGGGATGTCTGGTGTGAATCGCTTTCTTGAGGTCATGCCACAGCATCTCAATTGGGTTGAGGTCAGGACTCTGACTGGGCCACTCCAGAAGGTGTATTTTCTCCTGTTTAAGCTATTCTGCTGTTGATTTACTTCTATGCTTTGGGTCGTTGTCCTGTTGCAACACCCATCTTCTGTTGAGCTTCAGCTGGTGGACAGATAGCCTTAAGTTCTCCTGCAAAATGTCTTGATACTCTTGGGAATTCATTTTTCCTTCGATGACAGCCATCCGTCCAGGCCCTGATGCAGCAAAGAAGCCCCAAACCATGATGGCCCCACCACCATACTTCACAGTTGGGATGAGGTTTTGATGTTGGTGTGCTGTGCCTCTTTTTCTCCACACACACGTTGTGTGTTTCTTCCAAACAACTCAACCTTTGGTTTCATCTGTCCACAGAATATTTTGCCAGTACTGCTGTGGAACAGCCAGGTGCTCTTGTACAAACTGTAAACGTGCAGCAATGTTTTTTTTGGACAGTAGTGGCTTCCTCTGTGGTATCCTCCCATGAAATCCATTCTTGTTTAGTGTTTTACGTATCGTAGATTCTCTAACAGGGATGTTAGCATATGCCAGAGACTTTTGTAAGTCTTTAGCTGACACTCTAGGATTCTTCTTCACCTCATTGAGCAGTCTGCGCTGTGATCTTGCAGTCATCTTTACAGGACACCCACTCCTAGGGAGAGTAGCACCAGTGCCGAACTTTCTCCATTTATAGACAATTTGTCTTACCGTGGACTGATTAACAGCAAGCTTTTTGAGATACTTTTATAACCCTTTCCAGGTTTATGCAAGTCAACAATTCTTAATTGAAGGTCTTTTGAGACCTCTTTTGTGCGAGGCATCATTCACATCAGGCAATGCTTCTTGTGAAAAGCAAACCCAGAACTGGTGTGTGTTTTTTATAGGGCAGGGCAGCTGTAACCAACACCTCCAATCTCATCTCATTGATTGGACTCCAGTTGGCTGACAACTCACTCCAATTAGCTCTTGGAGATTTCATTAGTCTAGGGATTCACATACTTTTTCCACCTGCACTGTGAATGTTTACATGGTGTGCTCAATAAAAACATGGTAACATTTAATTCTTTGTGTGTTATTAGTTTAAGCAGACTGTGATTGTCTATTGTTGTGACTTAGATGAAGATCAGATCACATTTTATGACCAATTTGTGCAGAAATCCATATCCTTTCAAAAGGGTTCACATACTTTTTATTGCAACTGTGGATATTGGCATCGTCCAAATAAATACAATATTAAGTATGGTCATAAATATGTTAATGTGTTCCCACTATTTTTTAGTAGTGGTTTGTGTAAATGTTTGCAATATGTGTATGTAACTAACTATCTCAGGTGATCAAAATACTCTGGTAATGCTATAAATCAGGTATTTATTGTGCCACAGAAGCATTTTAAGTGTAGTTTGTAAAACTGACTACCCACCCACATTTCTACCCATAGATGGATAGATGGATTAATAGATGGTTTTCCTAGTTCTTTTTTGCAATTTAGTCCAGACAGGGGCATCTACATTGTGCTGTAAATACAAAAGGGGAAGCTTTCCATCTTCTCTCATCATCATTAGTCTTTTGAAGAGAAATGCTGCAAAAAAAACAGCCCGGAAAGAAGACTTGATTGGTGATTTATGTACAATGACAAACTGCAGTTTGGCTAATGATGGATCCTTTGTTGTAATCTAGAGAACAATACCAATGTCTGACTTCTAATTTAACTTATGCTGGCCATACACTATATGGAAAATCATTCAAACTAATTTTCAAAAAAATCCGATGTGAGAGCAAGCGATAGTGCCATCATGTAATGACCAATAAATAGTTCAATGGACATAAATGAATCAGTTTTTGGTTTGTTTGTTTTTTCACATATACCTAGTGCAAACAGTTTGGATGAGAAACACATTAATCTTTTAATTTATCATTCGTTCGACAGAAAATTTCCAAACTCGTCCTTTTTTTGGCTCAAAAAACCTCACAACTGATTTGTGCCCATTAACTGGCCGAAAAACTAACTATCAAAATTACTGACTTTCAGACGATTTTTCGTATAGTGTATGGCCAGCATAAGACACAGACAGAGAAAATGCTACAGCCTCCAGTAGTTTCCTGCAGTTTCCTGTATAATTCCTAGGGTGCTAGGAAATATTAAGGTATTATGAGGTAATATGGGTGTGACAGACTCACCCGGGACAGAGGCTTTTGGAGGGGACTGAATGCCAGCCTCTTGCCTCCCGATTACAGGCCCTGGCATTTGGGGGAACAGTGCGCTTTGTGAGCTGTATGCCTAGGGACCCTTGAGGTGGTGTTACTTTAGATTTGGGTCCTTGTCCCCCAGGACACACAGACTCTGGGGACCCTGTATTTGCCATATTAGAAACCAGTCTGTTATCCTCTATAATGTAAATGAGTCTGGTTTACCACAGCTTCTAAGACAGGGGTCCTCAAACTACGGCCCGCGGGCCACATGCGGCCCGCGAGGACATTTATCCGGCCCCCCCACCCAGGGCCGGATTCCCGACAGGCCAGGCTCGGGCCAGGGCCAGGTCGGCTCAGCTTCGGCAGGGAGCATATCCGCTCCGCTCAAGCCGCCTCCCCCACCCCAGTAATGGAGGGCTCCGTGTGCCGCGCTGCATGCTGGGAAGTGTAGTTTCCAGCACAGTCCCGCGCGGCTTCACGTCTTCCTCACGCAGACAGGAGGCGCGAAGAATGACAGCGAGAGCGGAGGCTTCAGGCAACAGCCTCCTAACAAGTGAGGACCCCTGTCCACCCCACTGTCCCCCCCTCTGTCCACCCCTCTGTCCCCCTGTCCACCCCACTGTCCCCCCATCTGTCCCCCTGTCCACCCCACTGTCCCCCCCTCTGTCCCCCTGTCCACCCCTCTGTCCCCCTGCCCCCCCCTGTCCATCCCACTGTCCCCCTGTCCATCCCTCTGTCCCCCTGTCCACCCCACTGTCCATCCCACTGTCCCCCTGTCCACCCCACTGTCCCCCTGTCCACCCCACTGTCCCCCTGTCCCCCCCACTGTCCCCCTCTCTGTCCCCTGTTCACCCCACTGTCCCCCTGTCCACCCCACTGTCCCCCCCTCTGTCCCCCTGTCCCGCCCTCTGTCCCCCTGTCCCCCCCTCTGTCCCACTGTCCCCCCCTCTGTCCACCCCTCTGTCCCCCTGTCCATCCCTCTGTCCCCCTGTCCATCCCTCTGCCCCTGTCCCCCTGTCCATCCCACTGTCCCCCTGTCCATCCCACTGTCCCCCTGTCCATCCCACTGTCCCCCCCTCTGTCCCCCTGTCCACCCCACTGTCCATCCCTCTGTCCCCCTGTCCATCCCACTGTCCCCCTGTCCATCCCTCTGTCCCACTGTCCCCCTGTCCATCCCTCTGTCCCCCTGTCCATCCCACTGTCCCCCCCTCTGTCCCCCTGTCCACCCCACTGTCCATCCCACTGTCCCTCTGTCCACCCCTCTGTCCCCCTGTCCACCCCACTGTCCCCCTGTCCATACCACTGTCCTCCTGTCCATACCACTGTCCCCCTGTCCATACCACTGTCCCCCTGTCCACCCCACTGTCCCCCTGTCCATCCCACTGTCCCCCTGTCCATCCCACTGTCCCCCTGTCCATCCCACTGTCCCCCTGTCCACCCCACTGTCCCCTTGTCCATCCCTCTGTCCCCCTGTCCATCCCTCTGTCCCCCCCTCTGTCCCCCTGTCCACCCCTCTGTCCCCCTGTTCACCCCTCTGTCCCCCTGTCCATCCCTCTGTCCCCCTGTCCATCCCTCTGTCCCCCTGTCCATCCCTCTGTCCCCCTGTCCCCCTGTCCATCCCTCTGTCCCCCTGTCCATCCCACTGTCCCCCCCTCTGTCCCCCTGTCCAACCCACTGTCCATCCCACTGTCCCTCTGTCCACCCCTCTGTCCCCCTGTCCACCCCCCTGTCCCCCTGTCCATCCCACTGTCCCCCTGTCCATCCCACTGTCCCCCTGTCCATACCACTGTCCCCCTGTCCACCCCACTGTCCCCCTGTCCATCCCATTGTCCCCCTGTCCATCCCACTGTCCCCTTGTCCATCCCTCTGTCCCCCTGTCCGTCCCTCTGTCCCCCCCTCTGTCTCCCTGTCCACCCCTCTGTCCCCCTGTCCACCCCTCTGTCCCCCTGTCCACCCCTCTGTCCCCCTGTCCATCCCCTCTGTCCCTCTGTCCATCCCAGTGTCCCCCTGTCCACCCCTCTGTCCCCCTGTCCATCCCCTCTGTCCCTCTGTCCATCCCAGTGTCCCCCTGTCCACCCCACTGTCCCCCTGTCCATCCCTCTGTCCCCCTGTCCATCCCTCTGTCCCCCTGTCCACCCCTCTGTCCCCCTGTCCACCCCTCTGTCCCCCTGTCCACCCCACAGTCCCTCTGTCCACCCCACAGTCCCTCTGTCCACCCCACAGTCCCCCTGTCCATCCCACAGTCCCCCTGTCCACCCCTCTGTCCCCCTGTCCACCCCTCTGTCCCCCTGTCCACCCCTTTGTCCCCCTGTCCATCCCCTATATATATTATTATTTATTATTCATTCTTTTATTCTTTTGCACTACAAAAAAGATGTGTGCATAGGAATTAGTTCATATTTTTTTTAAAGTATAGTGGGGCCCTCCAACAGTCTGAGGGACCGTGAACTGGCCCCCTGTCTAAAAAGTTTGAGGACCCCTGTTCTAAGAGTATTCCACCCATTGTTGTTTCTCTCATTTAACCTTGTGTTGATGTTTATGGTAATTAGGGATGAGCCGAACACCCCCCCGGTTCGGTTCGCACCAGAACCTGCGAACATACCGAAAGTTTGCGCAAACTTTAGAACTCTATTAAAGTCTATGGGACTCGAACGTTCAAAATCAAAAGTGCTAATTTTAAAGGCTAATATGCAAGTTATTGTCCTAAAAAGGGCTTGGGGACCCGAATCCTGTCCCAGGGGACATGCATCAATGCAAAAAAAAGTTTAAAAAACGGCCTTTTTTTGGGAGCAGTGATTTTAATGATGCTTAAAGTGAAAAAAAGTGAAATATTCCTTTAACCACTTCAGCCCTGGAAAGATTTACCC
Organism: Aquarana catesbeiana; assembly: GCF_042186555.1. Taxonomy (NCBI): domain Eukaryota; kingdom Metazoa; phylum Chordata; class Amphibia; order Anura; family Ranidae; genus Aquarana; species Aquarana catesbeiana. The sequence continues at coordinate 528,367,548 of NC_133327.1, forward strand.
CCTTCCCGACCAGAGCACTTTTTACAATTTGGCACTGCGTCACTTTAACTGCTAATTGCGCGGTCATGCAATGCTGTACCCAAACGAAATTTGCATCCTTATTTTCCCACAAATAGAGCTTTCTTTTGATGGTATTTGATCATCTCTGCGGTTTTTATTTTTCACGCTATAAACGGAAAAAGATCAAATATTTTGAAAAAAAAACGGAAAATTTATATCAAATACTTCCCGTAATTTTCCTTTCCTGATAGGCTCCATGGCAGCATACGTGTGGGTTGACCCTGCCTCCATAACTACCCAATAGGACCCCTCCCTATAAATTTCAGCTGTGGGCTCTCAGCCGTGTTTCGAAACTAGCCTACTCCAAGCATTGGGAGGGACTCCTGCTGCCATGGAGCCTATCAGGAAAGGAAAATTACAGTAAGTATTTGATATAAATTTTCCGTTTTCCTGACAGGCTCCATGGCAGCATACGTGTGGGAAATAACTCGCCAAACACACCCGGGTGGGCACAATGCTGAGCAAGAAAATACATTTATTTAACACTGTCCACTGACAGCACTTTCAAACCAAAATTAATGAATGACAAAGCGGCTGGTTCAACGCAATAGTGGGAAACAAACGTATTGATAGATGACCAAGAAGCCGCTCTACATATAACTTCGGGTGCGACATGAAGAGAAGCCGCCCAGGAGGTTGAAATACTCCGAGTTGAGTGTGCAGTCACTGCCTCTGGAGGAGCCAAGCCCTTCGCTTTATAAGCCCTTTGAATGGTCTGTACTATCCAAGCAGAGATGGATCTGATTGAGGCCCGTTTCCCTCTATTTTTTCCCTGTAGAAGAATGAAAAGAAAATCCGTCTGTCTAAACGATTCCGTAGCTTCCAAGTATTGACTCAAAGTAAGTCCCACATCAAGGGGATGGACATCTTGACCTTCTGTTGTGCTAAAGGTAGGCAACACAATTTCCTGATTTTCGTGAAAAACCAATGTCACTTTAGGGTTTGAGCCCAACATATGAATTAATACTGCTCTATCCGGGAAAAAGGTCAGGAAAGGCTCTTTGGAACCTAAGTTCCTGATTTCAGACACTCTTTTGGCTGAAGTTACTGCCACCAGGAAGACGGTCTTGAGTGTGAGGTCTTTAACTGATATAGGATTTTCAGGATCTGTTCCAAGCGTGGAAAGAAAATCTAGAACAAGGGGAAGATCCCATTTAGGGAATCTCGGTTTCCTTTGAGGTCTTAGCCTGATAGCACCCTTGAAGAATTGGCGAACCAGGGCGTGGTTAGCCCATGAAATTCCTGTAAACGCAGAGATGGCTGATATTTGCACACAAAGGGAACTTACTGCTAGAGGCAAATCCAACCCTGTTTGCAGAAAGCTGAGGATATCCTGGACTTTTGGAGAACCACAAGGATTAGGTCTAGAGGCCATGTGCTCTGAGAACTTGGACCAGATACGTTCATAAACTCTATTAGTGCTCTTCCATCTGGCATTCAGAAGCGTCAGGATGGCTTCTTCTGGACAACCTAAGGCTTCAAGCCTTCCCCTCTCAAAGACCAAACCCTGAGATATAGATGAGCAGGGCATGGATGCAGGATAGAGCCTTGGGACAGAAGATCCGCCCTGAGAGGCAGAGGGATTGACTCCCGATAACTGAGGAGAGTTAAGAGGGGAAACCATGGCCTGTTGGGCCAAAACGGTATTACTGCCATGACTTCCACTTCCTCTGTTCTGAGCCTGCGGAGAAACTGGAGTATCACAGGTACTGGAGGGAAGGCATACGCCTTGTTGAACCTCCACCGATCCGTGAGGGCATCTATCCCATATGCTTGGGGATCCCGGAACCTCGAGTAATACTTGGTGAGTTTGTAATTGCATGGGGATGCAAACAGATCCACTTCTGGAGACACTCCCAGTGTCAGGAGCCACTTGAACACCTCTTTGTGCAGGGACCACTCGTTGTTGTCCATTTGAACACGGGACAGATAGTCCGCCTGAACATTCTGGACCCCCGGAATGTAGACTGCCGAAAGGTTGGACAGATTCTTCTGAGCCCAGTTCATGATTGGCTCCACCTTCCGTAGGAGGGACCAGCTGGGAGTCCCACCTTGTTTCCTTATATAGGCCACAGCGGTTGTATTGTCCAACCGGAGCATCACTGAGGAGTTCTTTATCAGACGGTAGAAGGATCTGAGCGCCTGAAAGGCCGCTCGAAGTTCCAGAATGTTGGATACAGTCTTCTAAGATGGCGAGTTCCATCTGCCCTGAGCCACCTCTGACAGGCAATGAGCACCCCAGCCCCGATTGCTGGCATCTGAGGTCACTGTGACCCATGTGATGGGAAGAATCGAATGGCAATTGTGGAGATTCTTCCCTTGGAGCCACCAAAGGAGAGACTCTCTCATGGATGGAGTGAGGAGGATGCGCTGATTCTTGCTGGGAGAATCCCACTGTTGGAGAAACCCTTTCTGGAATGGGCGAGTGTGCCATTGAGCCCACTTCACAATGGTGGCTGCCATTGTGCCAATCACCTTTAGACATTGAAGAGCGGATAGGTGAGATGAACCAAGTGTTGAACGGATCCTGTCCCGGATCACCACAATCTTCTCCTCGATTAGCGAGATGGTGCCTTCTAGTGTGTTGAAATGGGCACCTAGAAATATGAGAGACTGAGATGGAATCAGGTGACTTTTCTCCAAATTCAGAAGCCACCCAAACTCTTGGAGAGTGGCAATTACTAGACTCCTGTGCTCTAGAAGCTGACCCCTGTCCTGGGCTAGAAGGAGGAGGTCGTCTAGATAGTGGTGAAGATGAACTCCTTTGACTCAGAGCAGAGCAACAACAGCCAGCAGAACCTTGGAAAACACCAGAGGTGATGTCGTGAGACCAAATGGAAGGCAGGTAAACTGTAAGTGTTGATCGCCTACAGCAAAGCGAAGAAACTTTTGGAAGTCTGCTGCCACTGGGACATGAAAGTATGCGTCTTTCAAGTCTATTGACACCAACCTGTCTCCTAGATGAGCCGATTGTTGAATTGTTAATAGTGACTCCATCTTGAATTTTTCCTTTCGGATAAACCGGTTGAGATGAGTCAGGTCTATAACAGGCCTCCATGTGCCGTTCTTCTTCTGCACCAGAAACAGAGGGGAATACATGCCTTCTCCTCGTTCGCCATCTGGAACAGGAATGGCTGCGTTTTGAGCTAATAAAGAGCTTATGTAAGCTAAAAGAACTTGTCTCTTCTCCCCTGAACTTGGAAGATTTGTTGGTATGAATCTTGTTGGTATGAATCCCTTGCACGGTCGGTGTTCTGCGATCTTGAAAAGGTGCGTTTTTGGTTTGTAAACGTCTTGAGGGAGGAATCACGATTTACCACCCGTAGCTCGGGTAATGACGCTATCAAGCTTGTAGCCGAAGAGGGATGAACCCTCAAATGGAATACGGCACCAAGCCTGCTTAGAGGCTGGATCCGCCAACCAGGGTCGCAGCCACAAGGCCCGACGGGCGGTGACCGATGACAACATCACCCGAGCCACTAGGCGAATAATGTCAATAGAGACCTCCCCCAGAAAGGCGGAGGCAAGCCTGATTTCCTGAATAGGGGAGCTCTTAGCCGCTTCTTCAGAGATACCTCTAAGAGAATCATTCACATTGTCTGACCATGCCTCTAAAGCTTTAGAGACTGCTGCTAAGGCCAGAGCGGGTTTGCACACTGTGCCTGCTGTCAGATAAATCCTTTTTAGGTCGGCATCGATCCGTCTCTCCAGCGGATCTCTAAATGAGACTGTATCTTCAAGAGGCAGAGTCAGATACCTCATAAGCCTCATTAATGCAGCATCTACCAAAGGAGCTGACTCAAGGTGTTTAACCTCTTCTTCCTTGAAAGGGTATAGTTTTGAGACTTTAGACTGCATAGAGCTTTTTCTATCCATCTTGCCCCATTCTTCAAATATTATGGCTCCTACTTCCGTGAGGAAAGGAAAATAATGACGCTCCTAGCTGAGCTGTTTGAAAAACTTTCTCTGTTTAGCAGGAGAAATAACTGGTTCTTCCCAATTCAAAGCGTCTTTAACAGCTTTCACCAGAGAAGGAACCAGGGCATATTCAAAGCCCATCCCAGGATCATCTGCTTCTGACCCACTATCTGAAGGGGGAGCTGACTGGTGACTAGGTTGAGAAGACTCCCATGTCTCCTGGACTGGACCCTCTCCTGACAGGGGAATCAGTGGATCTGGAGGGGAATCATGAGGCTTTGCAGCGTCTCTTTCCTGCAGCGATTCTTTCACGACTCGCTTGATTAGCGTTTCCAGGTGTTGGTCTGCACCCTCCCTCTCATTAGCTGCTTTAGAGAAACAGCGTACACAGAGAGACTTGCTGGCAGGAACTGGGGCCCTGCATCCCCAACATATTTTCTCCCGTCCCCTACTATGAGATGAGGAGGGGTGAGGAGAGCCTCTACTGTGGTCTTTAGACTTAGAGGATGAACCATGGTGTCTAGAGCCAGAGGAGGAATGCCGGTGGTGTGATTTAGACGACCCGCTCCTTCTGCGGGAACTACTTTGTCTTTGGTCAGACCTAGAAGGGCTAAGGAAAGAAGGAAGACAGGAATAGAGAAAGAGAAAGGCACAAAGTCAGAATAATGCCCTACACTCCGCTCTCTTCCCCCCAGCAGGCAAGTAAAGAAAAATACTTTCAAATCCTACCTGCTGCGAGAGGACTGGCCACCAGGAGGCAGTGAAGAGTCCATGGCTGATGCTGGGAATCACTGCAGGTGAACACAGAGTACATCAGATATACCAGAAAGCAAAAACGGCAAGCACAGACCCATCTGCACTGCACTTACCTGGGGAAGGCTCTGCAGGTGCTCAGGGAAGTCGCCGCTATGCCCACGATCATTCTCAAGCTCTGCAAGCCTCCCCAGGCTTTTAAAATTGGCGCCACGTGATGTCACGGCCGCGCCAGGCCCGCGGTCCTCGTGCGCATGTGCGAACCAGGCCTCGCTTTCGTTCCGGGACTGCGCCTGCGCAGAACGCAGACGGAACCCGGAAGTAGAGGGAGCGGCGGCTGGAACACACAGGGAACCAGCCGCTGCACAGGCAATTTAACAAAGAGCACATCGAGAGAAAAACAAACAACTACAAATATACACACTGCTGCCATGAAGGCGATACATGCTCACCACCACCTACGATCGACTCGGCCAGAACGACCATACACACACCGGGCTTTTTGGCAGATAATGGCCACCTGCATACTGCTAGGCGATCGGCCTGTGCGCGCTTTTCATTCCAAATGACTCCAGCTCTTCAGCGCTTACTTGGCAATACACTCCATACCCTGCTAACAGTCAAGGCTTATTGGAGGGATGAGACATCACATCGGTCGGCCGATACGATCGCTTTACATCGTCTTCAGGTAGGAGAACCAAACATAAGGTCCTACGGAGGAGGACAAAAAAGGAACACGGCTGAGAGCCCACAGCTGAAATTTATAGGGAGGGGTCCTATTGGGTAGTTATGGAGGCGGGGTCAACCCACACGTATGCTGTCAGGAAATGATATTTTCTACTTTTTGTTATCAAAAAATCCAATAAACTCAATTTTAGTCATACATTTAGGCCAAAATGTATTCGGCCAGATGTCTTTGGTAAAAAAATGTCAATAAGCGTATATTTATTTGTTTGCGCAAAAGTTATAGCGTCTACAAACCAGGGTACATTTTCTGGAATTTACACAGCTTTTAGTTTATGACTGCCTATGTCATTTCTTGAGGTGCTACAATGGCAGGGCAGTACAAACCCCCCCCCCCAAAAATGACCCCATTTTGGAAAGTAGATACCCCAAGGAAATTGCTAAGAGGCATTAAATATTATTTTTTTTGTCCCAAGTGATTGAATAATGATAAAAAAAAAAAATTACAAAAAGTTGTCATTAAATGATATATTGATCACACATGTCATGGTTATATGTGAAATTGCGCACCAAAATACATTTAGCTACTTCTCCTGAGTACCACACGTGTGGGACTTTTTGGGAGCCTAGCCACGTACGGGGCCCCGAAAACCAAGCACCGCCTTTCAGGATTTCTAAGGGCGTAAATTTTTTATTTCACTCCTCAATACCTATCACAGTTTTGAAGGCCATAAAATGCCAAGATGGCACAAAACCCCCCAAATGACCCAATTTTGGAAAGTAGACACCCCAAGCTGTTTGCTGAGAGGCATGTTGAGTCCATGGAATATTTTATATTTTGACACAAGTTGTGGGAAAATGACAAACTTTTTTTTTTTTTTTTTTGCACAAAGCTGTCACTAAATGATATATTGCTCAAACATGCCATGGGCATATGTGAAATTACACCCCAAAATACATTCTGCTGCTTCTCCTCAGTGTGGGGATACCACATGTGTGAGACTTTTTGGGAGCCTAGCTGCGTACGGGGCCCCAAAACCAAGCACCGCCTTCAGGATTTCTAAGGGCGTACATTTTTGATTTCACTCCTCACTACCTATCACGGTTTTGAAGGCCATAAAATGCCAAGATGGCACAACCCAACCCCCCCCCCCCCCCCCCAATGACTCAATTTTGGAAAATAGATGCCGCAAGCTATTTGCTGAGAGGCATGTTGAGTCCATGGAATATTTTATATTTTGCCACAAGTTGCAGGAAAGTGACAATTTTTTTTTATTTTTTTAAATTTTTTTTTTGCACAAAGTTGTCACTAAATGATATATTGCTCAGACATGCCATGGGCATATGTGGAATTACACCCCAAAATACAGCACAACCCCCCCCCCAAATTACCCCATTTTGGAAAGTAGACACCCCAAGCTATTTGTTGAGAGGCATGGTGAGTATTTTCAGCTCTCATTTGATTTTGAAAATGAAGAAAGACAAGAAAAATGTATTTTTTTTCTTTTTTCAATTTTCAAAACTTTGTGACAAAAAGTGAGGTCTGCAAAATACTCACTATACCTCTCAGCAAATAGCTTGGGGTGTCTACTTTCAAAATGGGGTCATTTGGGGGGTTTTGTGCCACCTGGGCATTCCATGGCCTCCAAAACTGTGATAGGCAGTGAAGAGTGAAATCAAAAATTTACACCCTTAGAGAGCCTGAAGGCGGTGCTTGGTTTTCGGAGTCCTGTACGCGGCTAGGCTCCCAAAAAGTCTCACACATGTGGTATCCCCATACGCAGGAGAAGCAACAGAATATATCTTGGGGTGTAATTTCACATATTCCCATGGCATGTTTGAGCAATATATCATTTAATGACAACTTTGTGCAAAAAAAAAAAAATTGTCTTTTTTCCCTCAACTTGTGTCACAATATAAAATATTCCATGGACTCGACATGCCTCTCAGCAAATAGCTTAGGGTGTCTACTTTCCAAAATGGGGTCATTTGGGGGGTGGTTTGAACTGTCCTGGCATTTTATGCACAACATTTAGAAGCTTATGTCACACATCACCCACTCTTCTAACCACTTGAAGACAAAGTCCTTTTCTGACACTTTTTGTTTACATGAAAAAATTATTTTTTTTGCAAGAAAATTACTTTGAACCCCCAAACATTATATATTTTTTTAAAGCAAATGCCCTACAGATTAAAATGGTGGGTGTTTCATTTTTTTTCCGCACAGTATTTGTGCAGCAATTTTTCAAACGCATTTTTTTGGGAAAAAACACACTTTTTTAAATTTTAATGCACTAAAACACACTATATTTCTAAAATTACTGCCCTCGATCTGACCTTCACAGTGATACCTCACATGCATGGTGCAATTGCTGTTTACATTAGACGCCAGACCGACGCTTGCGTTTGCCTTTACAAAAGAGCAGGGGGGGACAGGGGTGCTTTTTTTTTTTTTTTTTTTTCCTTTATTATTTTTTTGCTTTTTTATCTTATTTTTAAACTGTTCCTTTCATTTTTTTTAAAATCATTTTTATTGTTATCTCAGGGAATGTAAATATCCCCTATGATAGCAATAGGTAGTGACAGGTACTCTTTTTTGAAAAAATTGGGGTCAATTAGACCCTAGATCTCTCCTCTGCCCTCAAAGCATCTGACCACACCAAGATCGGTGTGATAAAATGCTTTCCCAATTTCCCAATGGCGCTGTTTACATCCGGCGAAATCTAAGTCATAAAATGCTCGTAGCTTCCGGTTTCATAGGTCATAGAGATGTTTGGAGCCATTCTGGTCTCTGATCAGCTCTATGGTCAGCTGGCCGAATCACCGGCTGCATTCTCAGGTTCCCTGTTGGGACAGGAGAGCCAGAGAAAAACATGGAAGACGGTGGGGAATTCCCTCCCACTGCTTGTAAAAGCAATCTAGAGGCTAATTAGCCGCTAGGATTACTTTTACATGAAAGCCGATCGCTGGCTGAAAAGAATGATACCAAGATGATACCTAAACCTGCAGGCATCATTCTGGTATAACCACTCAAAGTCCAGCAACATACCAGTACGTTGCTGGTCCTTGTTGGGCATATATTGTAAACTTTTTTTTCATGCAGCCTGTGGGCTGAAAAAAGAGATTGATCGGTGGGTATGCCCACCATTAGAATACCTCCCTTCATCCACCCACTTCTAATGATGGGCATACATGCACCGTTTATATATGCCAAAGCATGGGGGCATCCGCCCCAAAAGGTAGGAGCAAATCGTTCCTCCACCCCTGCTGCCCCCATGCTTCGGCATATATGCTCTTTTTTTTAACTGTGGTGGTGAAATCACCTCCTACAGCGCTGGAGTCACGGCTTTATGTATCGTGGGAGCAAACGCTGTTGCTGTCAAGATAAATAAATCCGCGCTGCAACTGAATGGCGTACCTGCTAAGCAAATGATGGTTAACAATAAAACAAAGTAACATTACAGTATAACAGTAATGCCCCGTACACACGGTCGGATTTTACGATGGAAAATGTGTGATAGGACCTTGTTGTCGGAAATTCCGACCGTGTGTAGGCTCAATCACACATTTTCCATCGGATTTTCCGACACACAAAGTTTGAGAGCAGGATATAAAATTTTCCGACAACAAAATCCGTTGTCGGAAATTTCGGTCGTGTGTACACAAATCTGATGGACAAAGTGCCACGCTTGCTCAGAATAAATAAAGAGATGAAAGCTATTGGCCACTGCCCCATTTATAGTCCCGACGTACGTGTTTTACGTCACCGCGTTTAGAATGAACGGATTTTCTGACAACTTTGTGTGACCGTGTGTATGCAAGACAAGTTTGAGCCAACATCCGTCGGAAAAAATCCTAGGATTTTGTTGTCGGAATGTCCGAACAAAGTCCGACCGTGTGTACGGGGCATAAGACTTACCATACCTGCAAAGCAAATACAAAAAAAACCATAGTAAAAAATAAAACATTTTTAACGCAGCCTGTGCCTAAAATATATATATATGCCAAAGCATGGGGGCATCCACCCACAAAAGGTAGGAGCAAATCGCTCCTCCGCCCCTGCTGCCCCCATGCTTCAGCATATATGCTCTTTTTTTTATGTGTGGTGGTGAAATCACCTCTGACAGCGCTGGAGTCACGGCTTTATGTATCGTGGGAACAAACGCTGTTGCTGTCAAGATGCATAAATCCGCTCTGCAGCTGAATGGCGTACCTGAAAACAAAAAAATGGTTAACAATAAAACACAGTATACAGTAAAGTATAAAAAAATTGCATACCTATAAAGCAAACATGATAAAACATAATAACAATAAAACATTGCAGAATAGAATACAGTAAAAGAGCAAAACAATAGAGAGAGAACAATAAAACGACAACTATTTTTGTTTTTTTTATTTTATATTTTTTTTGTGGTTTTTTTTTACACTTTTTTTTGTAACTGTAACTTTTGTAACTGTAACCGGTTCCAGGTTCGTGTCTCTCAAAATGCGATGGCCTCTTGTGAGACCCTGTGAAAGTGTGCCTAGTCTGTGCAGTGCTGTACCCTACTCTAATACTCAGCTAGTGTATGGTAGCGTTCAAAACATTCACCAATGCAAAGACCAGGATTGTCAGGACAGGAGGGACAATAATAGCGGGTGTCATGCCTATATCTGCGCTTGCTGCAGACACGACATCTTTTTTGGGGGGCTCGTTGGGTAGGGGTACTCGGGAGGACATAAAGAAAATGCCTCTCATGCAGCCGGCTTACTGCATTTGGTTGGGGAAGGTGAGGTGGAGAACCGTCTCGAAACAGGAGGGCTCTGACGATCTCTTCCTGGAATTTAAGGAAGGATCCAGTCCATCCTGAAGCTCTGTATAGCACATAAGCATTCATCAAAGCCAATTGAAATAAATAAATAGACACTTTCTTGTTCCAGCATCTGGCCTTACGGGCAATTATTTACAGCGCCAACAACTGGTCATTGAGGTCCACCCCTCCCATATTTTGGTTATATTCGTGGACATAGAGGGGTTTCTCCACAACACCAGTCGCCATAGTAATGTGGACCGTCGTGTCTGCATGAAGGGAGGTAGGAACGAAAACATTCTTATTATCCCTCCACTTCATAGCGATCAAGTTATTACACTTGAAGCAGGCTCTCTCCCCCAGCCTAACAAGGGAATCTACATGCCGCTGGGGAGAGCCCCGGCGATTAGGTCGCATGGTGCCACATGCTCCAATCTGCTGATCAAACAAGGGACTAAAAAGTGGCATGCTCGTGTGATAATTGTCCACATATAAGTGGTACCCCTTTCCGAATAAGGGTGACACCAAGTCCCACACAATCTTGCCAGCACTTCCTATGTAGTCAGAACAGTTTGTTGGCTCTACGTGGCTATTTTTTCCCTCATAAACCATAAAACTACATGTATAGCCTGTGGCCCTGTCACAGAGCTTATACATCTTGACCCCGTATCTGGCACGCTTGCTGGGAAGGTACTGTTTAAATGACAAGCGGCCAGAAAACTTAATCAGGGACTCATCAACGCAGACAACTTAATGGCTTAATGGGGAGTAAACAAGTCTGCAAAACGTTGGTTGAAGTGGTTTACGATGGGCCGAATTTTGTAGTCGATCGTATCCAGGGTCTCCATGAGGACGATAGAGTTCATTGTCATTGAAGTGCATGAACCGCAAGATCTGCTCGTATCGTGCCCTGGTCATGGAGGCAGAGAACAAGGGCATATGGTGAATTGGGTCAGTGGACCAATATGACCGCAACAAACTCTTTTTAGTTATGCCCATGTTGAGGGAAAGGCCCAGAAAGAGCTTAAATTCGGAAACCATAATTGGTCTCCAGTCTCTGGCAAGGGAGGACTGGGGAATAGTGGCGATGTGTTGACCAGCATGCAAATTGCTTTGGTCCACAATATATCTATAGAGATCTTCGGTGAAAAACAGCGAATAAAAATCAAGTGACGTAGAATCAACTGTTTCCACCTGAATGCTGGGTTGGCCAGTGAATGAGGGAAGTACGGGTGCTGCAGAAGTGGAGGGTTCCCAATTAGGATTGGCGAATGCAGCAGAAAGGGCACTATGGGCATGACGGGCCTGTGTTCATCTTCTTGGTGGCAGCAGGACACTACTTGTGCTTGCCACCTCACCAGCTTGAACTGCACTTATGGGACTTGCCACGTCACCACGTGATACTGCAGTGCTGGATTGACTACGACCAGGGTGTACTAGGCCGCTGGTGCTTGCCAGTTCACCAGAAGGAATAGCAGCGCTAGTACTGCTCTGCTCCATATGAGGGACCTGCGGTTCTTGCACATCAACGACAGAAGAAGAAGTTCGGGGTCTGGTACGCCTGACCTTGGCAGGGACCACAACTCCGTCGTCAGAGCTATCTGTCATGGAGCTGCTGTCCTCTACAGGATCGTATTCTGAGCCTGAATCTGACAGATGAGTGACTTCCTCTTCACTATCTGTCATGCTCAGAAATGTGTAGGCCTTTTCACTAGTGTACCTTCGATTTGCCATTTTGGGCTCTAAATTTAGTGGTACACTAGTGAGACTCACAGGTAAAAAAAGCTCATGACTGTTAGCGACTGTATCAAAACGCTACCAAAAAAACTGTTAACGATCGCAGGGATCAGGCCTTAATCTGTGAACGCTGCAGTTATGTGTGTTTAGTGTTTTGTAAGTGACAGTGATCGATCGATACTGCACTTGGGTGGGCTGGGCTGGGCGGAGGGGCCAAACGCAGGTGCTAGCAGGTATCTGGGCTGATCCTGCTAACACTGCGTTTTTGGGAACCCTAAACTGCTGGGGATGCTAGTATAGATGTAATCGGATCAGATATTGATCCGTTCACATACTATATCACTAAGGGAGGTGTATGCTGCGTGCGTGCGTATTAGCGGTACTGGCACTAACCTGACGCTGCCTGGGGCGACGCAGACCCTATCTGACCCTAAAACTTAACCTATATCACCGCCAGGCGAACAGGGGGTTAAACTTTTATTAGGTAATAAATGGTGGGTGCTCTGAAACTATAAAAAACAAACTAACTAACCAGCGTCACCAGTAACACTTATATGGTGATCACTGGTGAAAGGGTTAACTAGGGGGCAATCAGAGGGTTAAAACCTTTACTAGGTAGTATATGGAAAAACTATCGCTTAGTGACACTGGCGACGGGGGGGTGATCAAGGGGTTAAAACTTTATTAGGGGGGTTAGGGGGGTACCCTAGACCTAAATGGGCCTAACACTAACTGCCCTACCACTTATAACTGTCACAAAATGACACCAATGCAATAATCAGAAAAAATAACTGCTATTGGTGTCACTGTGACAGGTGGTGCAGTTCGGTGATGGGGGAGTGACTGGGGGTGAAATGTGTGCCTAGAGTGTTCTACTGTTAGTGTAGTGTTGGTGCACTTACTTGGATGTCTTCTCTCCTCGGCGCCGGAACGAAAAGAGCGACACGAGGAGAGATGACATCACTTCCTCTGCCGCTGTTTACATTACAGAGGCAGAGGAAGATTGTCATTCGTTGGGAGAGATCGCGAGGGGGTGGCCAAGAATGAGTAGTCTCCCCCTCAGCATGGATCGCTCCCCTAATGATGCCGACTGCCTTGGGCACCAGGGGGGGGCGCGATGCGCCCCCTGCCCGCGGGAGGCAAATCACGTACCAGGTACGTGATTTTGCCTGCCCGTGCCATTCTGCCGCAGTATATCTGCGTTAGGCGATCGGCAAGTGGTTAAAAATCATACCTGGGGGGTGGCTATAGTATGCCTGTAAAGTGGCGCGTGTTTCCCGTGCTTAGAACAGTCCCTGCACAAAATGACATTTTTAAAGGAATAAAAGTCATTTAAAACTGCTTGAGGCTTTAATGTAATGTTGGGTCCTGGCAATATGGATGAAAATCAGTGAGACAAACGGCATGGGTACCCCCCCCCCAGTCCATTACCAGGCCCTTTGGGTCTTGTATGGATATTAAGGGGAACCCCGCACCCAAATTAAAAAAAGGAAAGGTGTGGGGCCCCCAGGCTCTATATACTCTGAACAGCAGTATACAGGCGGTGCAAACAAGACAGGGACTGTAGGTTTGTTGTTAAGTAGAATCTGTTTGTAATTTTGAACTGGTACATTTTTAAAGTGAAGCTCCAGCCAAAAAATCTAATTTTAAGCTTTTTGGAAAACATAGGGAAGGATTATCACCCCTGTAACATTTGTTATGCTGTCTGTGCACCTCTTCAGAAGATTTCACCTCACTTTCTGTCCCAATGACAAATGTGTTTTGAAAATTTGGGGTTTTTAGTGAAACAGGGATTGGTGATAAAGCATCAGTGAAGAGGAGACACGTTTTTCCCATATTAACTCTTACAGGAGAGAGTTTCCCTTCCTAGGGGTAGATTTCATCTCACTTCCTGTTGTCTCATTCCGTTTGCATGTAGGAGTCGTTTGTAAACTGGATGTTTGACAGTAGGGGCCTGCCCTAGATACTCTGCAGAAATTGGGGCCTTAGGTGTTGGTGTTGCCACAACACTGTAAGCCCTCACAGTTACTCTTGGTGGGCGCAGGAACGGGCCCTGCTGTGAAATATTAGATCAAGAATTGTAATTACATGCCATTGTTGAACAGTGGTAGAAAAATTGGGCCTTTGGTGGTGGTGGTGCTGGTGCCACAACACTGTTATGCCCTGTACACATGGTCTGATTTTCCGACGGAAAATGTGTGATAGGACCTCATTGTCGGAAATTCCAACCGTGTGTAGGCTCCATCACACATTTTCCATCAGAATTTAAAACACAAAGTTTGAGAGCTTGCTATAAAATTTTCCGACAACAAAATCCGTTGCCGGAAATTCCGATTGTGTGTACACAAATCCAACGCACAAAGTGCCACGCATGCTCAGAATAAATTAAGAGACGAAAGCTATTGGCTACTGCCCCGTTTATATCCCAACGTACATGTTTTACGTCACCGCGTTTAGAACGATCAGATTTTTCGACAGCTTTGTGTGACCGTGGGTATGCAAGACAAGTTTGAGCCAACATCCGTCGGAAAAAATCCATGGATTTTGTTGTTGGAATGTCCGATCAATGTCTGACCGTGTGTACAGGGCATAAGTCCTCACAGTTACTCTTGGTGGGCGCTGTAAAGGGCCCTGCTATGAAATATTATATCAAGAATTGTAATTACATGCACCTGTTGAACAGGGGCAGAAAAATTGGGCCTTTGGTAGTGGTTTTGGTGGTGGTGTTGCCACAACACTGTAAGCCCTCACAGTTACTCTTGGTGGGCACAGGAATGGGCCCTGCTGTGAAATATTAGATCAAGAATTGTAATTACATGCCCCTGTTGAACAGGGGCTGAAAAATTTGGGCCTTAGTTACTTGTGCCACAACACTGCAACCCCTCACAGATGCTATAGTTGGAGCGCAGGAATGAGCCCTGCTGCAAAGTATTGCATCAAAAATTGTAATTACACACCCCTGTTAAACAGGGGCTGAAAAATTGGGCCTTGGGCACTGGTGATGGTGCCACAACACTGCAACCCCTCACAGATACTCTAGTTGGAGCGCATCAATGAGCCCTGCTGCAAAGTATTGCATCAAAAATTGTAATTACACGCCCCTGTTAAACAGGGTCAGAAAAATTGCCACAACACTGCAACCCTTCACAGATGCTATAGTTGGAGCGCAGGAATGAGCCCTGCTCCAAAGTATTGCATCAAAAATTGTAATTACATGCCCCTGTTAAACAGGAGCAGAAAAATTGCCACAACACTGCAACCCCTCACAGATGCTATAGTTGAAGCACAGGAATGAGCCCTGCTGCAAAGTATTGCATCAAAAATTGTAATTATACGCCCCTGTTAAACAGGGGCTGAAAAATTGGGCTTGGGCACTGGTGCTGGTGCCACAACACTGCAACCCCTCACAGATACTCTAGTTGGAGTGCAGGAATGAGCTCTGCTGCAAAGTATTGCATCAAAAATTGTAATTATACGCTCCTGTTAAACAGGGGCAGAAATGCTGGGCCTTGGCCACTGATGCCAGTGCCCAGAACCAAAAATGTTCTTACAAGCTATCAGCATGAAAATTGAGGAGGAAGAGGACTGTCACTCAGCATAACAGGATAGCCACTCAGCATCAGCATAGGCAGTCTTGAAGGGATCTCACATTAAAAAAAATCAATCGGTTACATCAGCATCAGGTGCTTGGTAGCTGGTGATCCAAGACTGATTCATTTTTATGAAGATCAGCCGAAGATCAGCCGATCGACCGATTCAGTTACAAAGCCTCCAGCAGCACTGAATGTGCGTTCCGAAAGAACGCTGGATGCAGGACAGGCCAATAGCTTAATTGCATACTGTGCAAGCTCTGGCCAGTGATCCATCCTCAAGACCCAGTAAACCAGAGGATTTTTGGTGGGAAAGGTGTCCAAGTCTGATCTTGCCCCTAGGTAATCCTGCACCATGTGAATCAGGCGCTGGCGATGGTTGCTGGAACCGATCAGACCTTGGGGCTGCAGACTAAAAAATTGTCTGAATGCATCGGTTAGACGGCCACCTTCTCTACCGCTCCTTCTGTGACTGACCGAAGCCTCAGCAACATGTTGTCCAGGAGGACCAGGAAATTGTAACCTCCCAGGCTCTGGAAAGGCGTTGCACACACCTTTCTGCAAGGCCTCCCGAAGATGTTTCATCCTCTGCTCCCTCTGCGACGGCAAGATAAGGTTCGCAACCTTACCCTTGTAACGTGGATCAAGGAAGGTTGCCAGCCAGTAATCATCCCTCCCCTTGATACCACAAATAGGAGGATCCTTCCACAGGCTTTTCAGGATCAGGGTGGCCATGCAGCATATGTTTGCTGAGGCATTCGGTCCAGAGTCCTTTGGGTCACTAAGGATGACATGATCCGCAGCCACCTCCTCCCAGCCACGTAAAAGTCCATGGGTTTCTTCGGACTGTAAATGATCCCTTGAAGACTGCTGCTGATGCTGAGTGCCAGGCTTCACCTCCATGCTGACACAATCCTCCTCCTCCTCCTCCTCTTCCTGTGTGATTGGCGGACATGCAGGAACACTGTCTGGATAAAGGGGGCCTTAAGAGGTAAGGAAGTCCTCCTCTTCCTGCCTCTGTTCTGCCTCAAGTGCCCTGTCCATTATTCCACACAGCGTGTGCTCCATCAGGTGGACAAGAGGGACAGTGTCACTGATGCATACACTGTCACTGCTCACCATCCTCGTGGCCTCCTCAAATGGTGACAGGACAGTGCATGTATCCCTGATCATAGCCCACTGGCGTGGGGAAAAAAAACAAGGTCCCCTGACCCTGTCCTGGTGCCATAGTCGCATAGGTACTCATTGATGGCCCTCTGCTGCATGTGCAGCCGCTGCAGCACAGCCAACGTTGAGTTCCATCTGGTGGGCATGTCACAGATTAGGCGGTTCTTGGGCAAGTTAAATTCCTTTTGGAGGTCAGCCAGCCGAGCACTGGCTTTAAATGCACACATACTTTCCTGGCCTGCCTCAGGACATCCTGTAAGCCTGGGTACCTGCCCAAGAACTGCTGCACCACCAAGTTAAGGACGTGAGCCAAACAGGGCACATGGGTCAGTTGTCCCTGTCGGAGGGCGGAGAGGATGTTGGTGCCATTGTCGCAAACCACCATACCTGGCTTAAGCTGGCGTGGCGTCAACCACCTCTGAACCTGCCAGTGTGGCTCCTGTCCCCCAAGCACACCAGCTCGAGCACCGCATGGAATCTTTTTGCCTGCGTGCTTGCATAGCCCCTTGAACGCCTACGGAGCACTGCTGGTTCCGAGGACAAATCAGCACAGGAAGAGGCCATGGAGGAAGAAGAAGGGAGGGGGTGGAGGAGAGAGGTGTGGCAGAATCCCTACTAGTAGAATTTTGGAGGCGTGGTGACGGAACAACCTCCAACACTACTGCACCCTGTCCTGCATCCTTCCCAGCTGCCAGAAGAGTCACCCAGTGCGCGGTGAAATATAGGTAACATCCCTGTCCATGCCTGCTGGACCATGAGTCAGCAGTAATATGCACCTTACCGCTGACTGCCCTGTCCAGCGAGGCCAAGACATTGCCTTCCACATGCCGGTAGAGAGCCAGAATTGCCTTCCATGAAAAAAAGTGGTGTTTGGGAACCTGCCACTGAGGAACCGCACTTTCTACAAACTCACGGAAGGGGGCAGAGTCTACCAACTGAAAAGGCAGCAGTTGAAGTGCTAGCAACTTAGCCAAGCTAGTATTCAACCACTGGGCATGTGGATGGATGGGAGCAAACTTCTTTCAGAGGTGCAGCAGCTGGGGCAGGGAAATTTGCCTGGTACAATCTAACATCTGTGTACTGATAGCAGATTGCCCGCAAGTACTTGGCTGTGAGAAACATAATTCTACACCTTCATTCCTCTCAGTGCAGGTTTCAGAGAGGACTGAAGGTATAGTGGGGTTGGAGATCCCAGCTGATGAGGAGCAAGGAGAGGTCCGCTTTGTTCTTTGGTGTGGGTCTTTTAGGTACGCTTGCCAATGAACTGCATGGCAGGTCGAAATATGTCAGGTCAAGCATGTGGTGCCCAAGCGGGTGATGTTTTGGCCACGCAAGATACACTTGAGACATATGTTGCAAATAGCAGCAGTGGGATCTGATGCACTGGTCTCAAAAAAGGCCCACACTATACTCCGAATGTCCCACTGGAGCAATGGTTCTTAGACTATGCGCAAGAGCAATTGCTCTTTTTTTAGGGTTTTTAGGGTTGGGCACCACTGCAGAGTAGCCACATATCCGGGGGGTTCTGTTGACAACCGCACCCGGGCTCAGAGTATAGGAACAATAAGGTGGCTGCAACCGCCTGATGGTGGAACCGTGGACTAACAACGTAACACTTGCTATGGAAACTTGACGTCCCTATGATGATGCATACACATATATGTATATGTTTAGGGATATGTATGTACTTACGGGGGTTTTTATATGTGTGCAAATGTGAGTATGTAAATGTTCTCTTAACTAATACCTTGCCTTTGACTTTCTACAGGTTTTACAATTTGTTTACAGTTTTTCAGGTACCATTTGGATGCTGTGGTTCTGCCTTGGGGTGGTCCCGGCTGACCCGCAGCGCCTAGATTTAAACGCCGTGTGGCTGGGCCACCCCGGGGTTGGGACGCAGGGCAGGTGCTGTCCTTAGTTACGGATTGCTGTTAGGGCAAGTACTTTGTGACTTCGGCTCGAGGGTCCGTTTTCATCAATCTTTTATTTTTTATTTTTGTTTTTCTTCAGCTGGGTGACAACAATGGGGCCTTAATGATACGACCACAAAAGCTGCGGGGGCCCACATGGCTGGGGCCCTGGAACTCAGCTGTGCCTTACCACTCCCCGCACTAGGCACACTCTGCCCAGGTGGCAGTAGCTTCTCTCTGCGGAGTCTACATTCTTGACTAGTTCTCTTCTTATCTTTCATCTTCTTTCTCTTGTAATATATATATATATATATATATTTTTTTTCTTCTTTCTCCTCTCCCTTCCCTATTTTTCTCCCCCACCCCCCTTCTTCCTTTGCACCCCGGGAATCGATGCAAGCTGACATAGAATAAGACAACATGACTGTCAAGATCCTCTCGTGGAACATAAAGGGGTTGTATTCCCCGGAGAAGCATACTAGTTGTCTTGCCGAGCTATGGAGACAAAGGGCTAACATTGCATTTCTCCAAGAAACTCACTTTAGGGCAGACAAGATACCCAAACTAACGAACAAACACTTCCCAAAGGCCTATCATAGTCTGTCTTTATCCTCTAAATCTAAAGGGACGAGTATACTCATGTCCAAGTCCCTCCACTGGCAATTTCTTGATGAGTATCGTGACCAAGAGGGCAGATTCCTGCTTATAAAGTGAAAAACTTGTTCTCAGACATTCACTCTTGTGAACATCTACCTCCCGAATTCCAACCCTCTCCCCACCCTTGAGGCTTTCTTATCCACCCTCGACTCCTTCCTTGAAGGAACCCTTGTCTTGGGAGGAGATTTCAACTTAACATTGGACCCTCATAAAGACTCCTCCTCAAACTTATCTTCCCTCCCAAGGGGAACCCAACTTCGCCTAAAATCGCCTATCTTTTACACTCATATCAACTAGTCAATATCTGGAGAATAGTCCACCCACAAGAGCGGGATTATACCTTCTATTCTACCGTCCATGGGTCCTACTCCAGAATCTACCTTTTTCTCCTAAAACACTCGACCATCCCCATGGTCACCAAGATGGATATAGGTCACATAGCACTTTCCGACCACGCCCCGATTCTGTTGGAACTGGCTATTTCACAAGCATCCCCCAGAACATCCACGTAGTAACTTAACGAGGCGCTCCTAAAAGACCCTGAGATTGCCGCAGACGTCCTTAGGGAACTTAAGTCCTAACTCTCTGTCAATATAGACTCTGTAGACAACCCAGCCACTGTGTGGTCTGCGCATAAGTGCTTCATTAGAGGAATACTAATCAAACACAGTCATGCGGCCAAACAATGTCGCGTTAAAACCTTGTCTGATCTCCTGGCTCAGCTCCACACTTTTGAACGCCAACATAAGAATCGGCCGGATAGTGCTACTAAGGCGGAATTGATCCGTCTTCAGGAAGCTATAAAAGATCATTCCATGTACGAGGTGAAACATGTACTACTGAAGGCCTGTCGTTCTTTTTTCGAGTACGGTGACAAGTGTGGTCGGCTATTGGCTAACGATTTACGTGCAAAGCGCTCCCAGACGTACGTACCCGCTCTTCTCTCATCATCGGGCTCCAGACTTCATTCCTCTCCAGAACTAGCGGATACTTTCCACGCTTTCTACTCCAAATTGTACAATTTAAATCCAATCCCCAACCCTCAGTTGTTGCCCCAAAAAGCCTTGGATATTCACAATTATCTTCAAGAAACTGACCTTCCTATGCTAACGACAGAGGAGCGAGAAGATCCGTCCAAACCTATTACCACAGAGGAATTCGCAGCCGCAATAGCTGACACCCAGTCACCCTCCCTTATTACAAAATGTACCAGGACACTTTGGAACCTTCATTTCTTGTGGCCTTCAATGCTGCGATCGATGGACACAACCTCCCTGCTGACATGCTGCGTGCCTCTATATCTGTGATTCCTAAGCCGGGTAAGGACCCATTACTGTGTGCCAGTTACAGGCCCATTTCACTTTTAAACTATGATATGAAACTATTCACCAAAATCCTTGCCTCTAGGATGAATGCTTTATTACCATGTCCCATTGGGAAAGACCAAGTCAGTTTTATCCAAACTAGAGAGGCCAGGGACAACACCACCCGGACACTGAACATCATAGAAAAAGCAAAGCGTTCCCAACTACCCCTGCTGCTCCTTTCCACAGATGCCGAGAAGGCTTTTGACAGGGTGGACTGGTCCTTCCTCCTGGAGACACTTAAATTCGTGGGTATGCCAGAACCCATCCTGTCATGGATTTCGGTCATCTATGATAACCCCACAGCAACTGTTTGGGTAAATGGATACGACTCCTGCCCTTTCTCTATCACGAACAGCACCAGACAGGGCTGCCCCCTATCTCCAATGCTGTTCGTCCTCTCCCTGGAACGTTTTCTACACCATATCAGAGATAATCAATCCATAAGAGGCATCCAGTCAGGCCAATGTCAACACAAAGTTGCAGCTTATACTGATAACTTTTTATTCTACATTACCGAGCCCCTCACCTCTCTACCCTCCCTTTTACAGGAGCTGAAGCGCTATGGCACCCTGTCTATTTTTAAGGTTAATTTACAGAAATCAGAGGCCTTAAGTGTTTCCTTGTCAGATTCTACCATTTCTAACCTACGCCCCTTCTTCCCATTCAAATGGGCTGCCCGCTCAATACAATACCTAGGAACAAAAATCTCTGCAAACTTACAAGACATCTTCACCCTCAACTTCTAGCCCCTTTTATCTACGCTCACTGCTGATCTTGGGAAATGGGACTCTCTGGCCCTTTCCTGGTTCGGCCGTTGCAATATACTTAAAATGAATGCAATGCCCAGACTTCTATATTTATTGCAGGCGCTGCCCATCAAGATACCCCAGACTTTCTTTCACGCCGTGCGTTCACTATTCATCAGATTGATCTGGTGTGGAAAACACCCACGTCTAGGTAGAGCACTCCTCCTAAGACCAAAGATTAAAGGCGATCTCGGATTTCCAGATCCAGCCCTATACTATACTGCGGCACATATGACCAGGGTTGTGGACTGGTGCCGTCACAGTGACCTGAAGCTCTGGGTGTCGCTGGAACAGGAGGCAGCCAGAGCCCCCTTGCGGGTTTACCTTGGGCTGGGAAAACTCCTGCCACCCACTTGACCACTCATCCACTGATTGGACCAACTCTTATGGAACTGAAAAGGTTTTTCTGTTTAGCCTCATTAAGAAATTTTCCATCCCCACTGACGCCACTTATTGGTCATCTGGATTTTTTACCTGGCCTCACTGACCCATCCTTTCGATCGCAAGCCCCACAGGGACTCATGAGGGCCTCATCACTCTTGCGTTCCTCCAGTTGGCTAACTACGGAGAACTTGCTCCCAGGACAGACACCACTCATTAGATCGCTGCAGGATCAACCAACTATCTCACTTTTTTGACTCATTGCCCAAACCAACCCACTTTGGCAGAAAGCTCCACTCTTTTGAGGAACTCTGCTCTGGTACTTATCAACCTCCTACAAATCCCTATTGGAACTTCACGCCACTGAAGACACCCCATTCTTAACAAAATGGGAGAGAGACTTGCAAGTCATCTTCACAGAACCCCAAAAAGAACGCATACTCTTTTTCGCACAGAAATCATCTTTGTGCAGCAAATATCAAGAGACCGCATATAAAATAGTGACGCGCTGGTATAGAACTCCTTCCGTGCTGGCTAAGATTTATCCTCTACAAACTGATCGCTGTTGGCGCTGCGGCCTACACCGAGGCACTCCATTACATATTTTCTGGGACTGCCCTGTGCTCCAAACTTTTTGGCAGCCGGTGCTTAAGCTCGTACAGAAACTCACGGACATCTCCCTTCAGGATAACCCAGCAGCGGTTCTCCTAAATCTTGCTCGCCTGTCAAGGAAACGTTACTACAAATCCCTCCTCAAGCATCTCCTTAATGCTGCTCGTGCCAGCATCCCACCTCTTTGGAAGCAACAGTCTGTGCCAACGGTAGCCCAATGGTTCCCAATGGTGAAGGACATTGAGCAAATGGAAGATCTGACCTCTGCTTTGCGAGATAAGTCAGAGGAACATAAGTCCAGATGGTTTCATTGGTACCTCTTTCGTTTCTACGACGAATTCCACCAATACATGACAGGATCCACTGTCTAGGATCCCCACCGACAGTTCAGCGTTATTGATCTTGGCTCCCCGGGGGCAAATGCCCCTCCCCTCCCGCCCCTATTCGATTAAATTTTTTTTTCTCTCTCTGTTTTTATTGGTTGTTATACTTGTTTTGTCCATTACAGTCTATATGCAATGCGAAGTTGTCTGTCTGTCCTGTTTCACCAACATAAGATCCTTTGCTGCACCTTTTGCATTGGATGAGGTACACAACATTACTGGAGATTCCACATGCAAGCTGGCATTTGTTCATAGTGTTGATTTGCCTGTGGCTTTGGAAAGCCAGCTAAGAAACGGAAATTAATATCTTAATGTTCTTTGAATACACGTTGATTGCATTGTTACTTAAAAGTTCACTTATGCGTAAAATAAAAATCAGAGAGAAGGATAGAACACCCCCGGATAGAGGATCGCTTCCTGGATTCACCATCGCAGGATTTTCTACACATGCCTTTTACCCCTGCAGGGGTTGGGCAGTCCAGTGAGTGGGGGTGCAGTGAAGGACGGGGGTAACACCAGTTTATGCTGAGACCACGTTTTTCTTCATCAGAAGGATACACATTAGGACCTTTACTCTGGACACTTATTGTTTTTTTTTTTGTGTGTTTTTTCTATACACATTTTTTCTCACATTTTTATTTTTTATATTTTTTTCAACATAACTGTGTTTTTATTGGATTTTTTATGCACACATGTTGGGGATTCTTTAATGTTAAAATTGGTTGCATTCTAGATTTTTTGCATTTAAGATTTTTTGCTATTTTTTTAATATTTTTTGTTTTTTGTTTTCTCAACCTTAGGTACATTCCTATATACATATATAGGCATTCGGTATATACTGAGATTTTGGCACATGTATACATATTTCAGGAGCACGTTGCACTTTATTATATTATATTGTTGGGTGTGTTGTCTGCACGTGGATATGCTTCAGCCCTCACAACACATTGATTACACGTATAAATAATATTATTAATAATTTTATTTTATTTCATTAATCTTTTTTTATATATATGTTCCTTGCACATATGAAAAAAATGTTTGCACACTTATATGAATCACTAGTAATGCACATATAGCCGGACAGCGCCAATTCCCCTGTTTAAAATAACGAAGTTGTCCTTATGCTTGTTTCTGTGTCCTATCTTTAAATAAAAAATTAAAAAAAAAAAAAAAAAAAAAAAGGCCCACACCAAAGAACTTTTGGAATAACGCGCAGAGACAGCAGCGCCCTGCACATGTGGAGCTCTGCGATGTGATGCAGTTGGCGTGCTGCCCTTAAGCTGGCCCCTGGAGGGAATCCTGCCTCGCCACTCTACCAAGTCTTCCGCATGTTGCGGCTCAACACGGCCAGCTGCCAAAAAAAAAGGACAAGCGTGTCCCACGTGCTGATGAGGATGCACCATCTCCATGACCAGCACTGTTGCCTCTAGACACAGAGCCTGCTTGCCCTCTTTTATTGGCTTGTGACTGTCTGCCTCTCCTTGTTAGCCTTCCAGACATACTAATGGCCTGCAGTGAGATGTAGCTGCACAAAGCTGGGATGTAGAGGACACAGTACACTAACTGTAAATACTGTAGCTGCCTGCCTGTGGTATTAATAGGATCAGAACAACAGCAATTGCCTTCAGGTAGCTTTAGGTACACACTGTGCAGAGGACGCACTACACTAACTGTAAATAATGCAGCTGCCTGCTTGTGGTACTAAAAGGATCAGAAGAAAACCACCAATTTTCTTCAGGTAGCTTTAGGTGCACACTGTGCAGAGAACACACTACACTAACTGTAAATACTGCAGCTGCCTGCGGTAATAATAGGATCAGAAGAACACCACCAATTTTCTTCAGGTAGCTTTAAGTGCACACTGTGCAGAGGACGCACTACACTAACTGTAAATACTGCAGCTGCCTGCCTGTGGTACTAAAAGGATCAGAAGAACACCACCAATTTTCTTCAGGTAGCTTTAGGTACACACTGTGCAGAGAACGCACTACACTAACTGTAAATACTGCAGCTGCCTACGGTAATAATAGGATCAGAAGAACACCACCAATTTTCTTCAGGTAACTTTAGATGCACACTGTGCAGAGGATGCACTACACTAACTGTAAATACTGCAGCTGCCTGCGGTACTAATAGGATCAGAAAAACACCACCAATTTTCTTCAGGTAGCTTTAGGTGCACACTGTGCAGAGGACGCACTACACTAACTGTAAATACTGCAGCTGCCTGCGGTACTAATAGGATCAGAAGAACACCACCAATTTTCTTCAGGTAGCTTTAGGTGCACACTGTGCAGAGGACACACTACATTAACTGTAAATACTGTAGCTAATAGGACTAATAGGATCAGAAGAACACCAGCAATTTTCTTCAGGTAGCTGTAAATACTGTAAAAACACCTGCTTGTCTGTCAGTAGGAAGAGAATAACAGGAACGGATCTAGCTAAACTGAATACAGTGTATATATAGAGATAGATAGATAGATAGATAGATAGATAGATAGATAGATAGATAGATAGATAGATAGATAGATAGATAGATAGATAGATATACACACAACACCTAGGATGCATATATATACACAATACACTGTAAGTGCAGCTAACCTTACTTGCCTGCCTACTCTATCTAACTTAAATCAAATGACACTGTCTGTCTATCTTTCCTCCGCCGCCGCAACACACTACACAAGGCCACCACACAGGTGGCCTTATATAGTATGGGCATGTACTAAACTGTGATTGGTCAAGCATGCGGGTCATAGTGCATGCTTGGCCAATCATCAGCCAGCAATGCACTGTGATGCCGCAGGGAATTATGGGCCGTGATGCGTCACTCAAATTTGACACAAACGGCCCATAACGTTCGAAATTCGATGAATGGTCAAACATGCGATGTTCGAGTTGAATATGGGTTCAACTCGAACTCGAAGCTCATCCCTAATGGTAATGTGTATTGAATAGTCAGTGAGCTAGGAGACGTAAAGTCTTACCCCTAAAGGTCACGTCTCAGTCACCTAGGCTGTCTAAAGGATTAGATAATTAGCTCATGTTAATAAGGTTAATTAGGTTACAGTTGTATTGTTAGAGTAATATGAGCAGGAGGGGGGAACTCCCTCTTTAACGGTATATAAAGACTTGTAATTTTGGTTCTAATAAATGAGTCCATGTTAGCAGCTAAGCAAGTCTTGTCTTGCTTGGAAGCGGTTGGAATATCTGATATCTAGATTCAGACTGGGAGGAAGTGGTATACTGACAGAAGCACTCAAGCGGAGTGAGGGACGTTCTGTTACAATGGGTAATAACACAGGTTGAACTGGATGTGGATGGACAGGTGTCTTTACTCAATCTTACCAACTATGTAACTATAATCAACAGGGGTGCAAGGCTGGGGCAGATATAACATAGGCACCAAGAAAGATTTCACAGAGACAAATTCTGAAAAAGATCCTGGGTGTGAACCTAAGCAGAAGCTCAAATTGGCCTTATACTCAGGGAATGTTGGTTAGCTACATATTCAAATAATGGTCAAACATATATGACAAAATAATAGTTCTATGTAAAGAGATAGAGAATAACAGTCAAAATAATATCAGAAAATGTCAGCTATTACTTTATATTACTTACTTTTCACGGAGGCCTGTGAAGTAATGACATAACACTTGACTATAGTGTTAATAATAAATTTCATATTACCTTTGTGAGGAAAGAGAATTCTGCTTCTTTCGCATATATGTTAAGGTAATTTCTTTTAGTACCTACATATCTTCATTGATAAGCCTGTTATTGTATTCTTCTCACAACAGTTCATCTCTGATTAGCTGTTGAAAGTGTTGTGTAGCAGACCTGGCCATTTATCCCTCTGTAGAATGACAACAAGATTAACAAGGAAGCTTCATAAATTTATATTACCGACATCTCAGAGAAAATATGTTCCCTTTATTATGTCTTTTACTGTAGATAGGTAAATAACCTAGATAAATAAGGAAGATAAATGATTATTTTTCTTGGACAGAACATCAGTGTACATATGGCTTTTCAGCTAAGAAGCAAGCATAGTAGACATCATCAACTAATATTTGCTCAATATGGTTGTAAAGAAAAAAGCACTAAGAATTAAGAAAACTTGTAAATGGTTGTAGGCTCAGGTTTGCGAATACTGGAATTCAGAAATATCACTACCAGTTATTTTCAAATAAGTTAACAGTGGAACATAGCTAATGTATATCATTATTGCATAGAGAATCCTACTATTTGCAAATGACATAGATGTTTGGAAAACAATGTGCTTCTTGATAAAAAAAAAAAAATAGTTATTATATGTTTTACTAATGGTTAAATACATTATTAAAGTGTTACTCAAACCAGGACCCTGCATTCGCTATATTTGTCTCCCACAATGCACAGAACATGGAAATGCAATTATTTTAATAAATACAAACTGCTAAATACTTTTTCTTATTAGCAGTATATAGCAGTCTTGTGATATCAGTGTCTAATTAAAGCTTGTAGGAGAAGTTTTTATTCTCCTCTGACTGTGCTATGAGGCTGCAGGACCCCTGAACTTCTGTCTGGACAGTGGTGATCACATGCACCCTCCCAAGGAAAAAAAAACTCTCTAGCAATACACCCCAAACTGAGCCTGTGCAGAGTTGCTACAAAGGTTCTGTCTTATCAGGAGATGGATTAGGGACAGTGGAAGAAGGGGGGAAGACAGGATCAAACAGCCTTTTTACACATTTACACGATCCATTACCCCTTAGTTCCACAGTGAGTATAACAAGCATGCTTTACTGCATATACAGACTGATTTTACTGCTGTGGGTTTAGTAACACTTTAAGTGGTTATATGCCAATGTTAGTATAATATCAGGTCCACTTGTTACAATTACTGTACAGAAAATGTTATTAGAACAATGTTCTTGGAAGGTTTTGTTGTGAGCTACCAGTGGATTGGGGCATTTCAGGCTATGTGTCCTGTTTGAAATGGTATTAAACACCAAAATAAAAATTCTTAGATGTGACTGCATTGGTTTTCTTTTTTATGCTTTTTTCTCTTTGTTTTAACTTGTTGTCTAGTCAGTAAATCTGTTATTTCTCAACTTTAACAGACCAAGCTGTTTAACACATGTGGCAGGCTACTGCCAGGAAGTTGCTGTCGTTAATAGTTTGTGAATTTAGGTGAAGCAGCTGATAAAAGCAGATTTGGGAATAGGGATGAGCCGAACACCCCCCGGTTCGGTTCGCACCAGAACCCGCGAACGGACCGAAAGTTCGCACGAACGTTAGAACCCCATTGACGTCTATGGGACTCGAACGTTCGAAATCAAAAGTGCTCATTTTAAAGGCTAATTTGCATGGTATTGTCCTAAAAAGGGTTTGGGGACCCGGGTCCTACCCCAGGGGACATGTATCAATGCAAAAAAAACTTTTAAAAACGGCCGTTTTTTCGGGAGCAGTGATTTTAATGATGCTTAAAGTAAAAAAAAAAAAGTGAAATATTCCTTTAAATATTGTACCTGGGGGGTGTCTATAGTATGCCTGTAAAGTGACGCGTGTTTCCCATGTTTAGAACAGTCCCTGCACCAAATGTCATTTTTAAAGGAAAAAAATCTCATTTAAAACTGCTTGCGGGTTTAATGTCATGTCGGGTCATGGCAATATGGATGAAAATCAGTGAGACAAACGGCATGGGTACCCCCCAGTCCATTACCAGTCCCTTTGGGTCTTGTATGGATATTAAGGGGAACCCCGCACCCAAATTAAAATAAGGAAAGGTGTGGGGCCACCAGGCCCTATATACTCTGAACAGCAGTATACAGGCGGTGCAAACAAGACAGGGACTGTAGGTTTGTTGTTAAGTAGAATCTGTTTGTAATTTTGAACATTTTTAACGTGTTTAGCTCCAGCCAAAAAATCTTTTCTAAGCTTTTTGGAAAACATAGGGAAGGGTTATCACCCCTGTGACATTTGTTTTGCTGTCTTTCCTCCTCTTCAGAAGATTTCACCTCACTTTTTTGTCCCAATGAAAAATGTTTTTTGAAAATTTGGGTTTTTTTGTGGAACAAGGATTGGAAAGCATCAGTGGAAAGGAGAACTTGTTTTCCCATATTAACTCTTACAGGAGAGAATTTCCCTTCCTAGGGGTAGATTTCATCTCACTTCCTGTTGTCTCCTTCCGTTTGCAAGTAGGAGTCGTTTGTAAGTTAGATGTTTGAAAGTAGGGTCCTGCCCTATATACTCAGCAGAAATTTGGGCCTTAGGTGTTGCTGTGGCCACAACACTGTAAGCCCTCACAGGGCCCTGCTGTGAAATATTAGATCAAGAATTGTAATTACATGCCCCTGTTGAACAGGAGCTGAAAAATTAGGCCTTAGGCACTGGTGCTGGTGCCACAACACTGCAACCCCTCACAGACACTCTAGTTGGAACGCAGGAACGAGCCCTGCTGCAAATTATTGCTTCAAAAATTGTAATTACACGCCCCTGTTAGACAGGGGCAGAAAAATTGGGCCTTAGGCACTGGTGCTGGTGCCACAACACTGCAACCCCTCACAGACACTCTAGTTGGAACGCAGGAACGAGCCCTGCTGCAAAGTATTGCATCAAAAATTGTAATTACACGCCCCTGTTAGACAGGGGCAGAAAAATTGGGCCTTAGGCACTGGTGCTGGTGCCACAACACTGCAACCCCTCACAGACACTCTAGTTGGAACGCAGGAACGAGCCCTGCTGCAAAGTATTGCATCAAAAATTGTAATTACACGCCCCTGTTAGACAGGGGCAGAAAAATTGGGCCCTAGGCACTGGTGCTGGTGCCACAACACTGCAACCCCTCACAGACACTCTAGTTGGAATGCAGGAACGAGCCCTGCTGCAAAGTATTACATCAAAAATTGTAATTACACGCCCCTGTTAAACAGGGGCTGAAAAATTGTGCCTTAGGCACTGGTGGTGGCGCCCAGAACCAAAAATGTTCTTACAAGCTATCAGCGTGATGATTGAGGAGGAAGAGGATAATTACTCAGGGATAGTCACTCAGCATCAGCATAGGCAGTCTTTGAAGGGATCTGAGATTTCAAAAAAAATTATTCGGTTACATCAGCATCAGGTGCTTGGTAGCTGGTGGTGATCCAAGACTCATTCATTTTTATGAAGGTCAGCCGATCGACCGAGTCGGTGGACAGACGCACCCTGTGATCGGTTACCACGCCTCCAGCAGCACTGAATGTGCGTTCCGAAAGAACGCTGGATGCAGGACAGGCCAGTAGCTCAATTGCATACTGTGCAAGCTCTGGCCAGTGATCCATCCTCAAGACCCAGTAACCCAGAGGATTTTCGGTGGGAAAGGTGTCCAAGTCTGATCTTGCCCCTAGGTATTCCTGCACCATGTAAAACAGACGCTGGCGATGGTTGCTGGAACCGATCATACCTTGGGGCTGCGGACCAAAAAATTGTCTGAACGCATCGGTCAGACGGCCACCTTCTCCACCGCTCCTTCTTTGACTGACCGAAGCCTCAGCAACACGTTGTCCAGAAACAGGAGTTTGTAACCTCCCAGTCTCTGGGAACGCGTTGCACAGACCTTTCTGCAAGGCCTCCCGAAGATGTTTCATCCTCTGCTCCCTCTGCGATGGCAAGATAAGGTCCGCAACCTTACCCTTGTAACGTGGATCAAGGAGGGTTGCCAGCCAGTATTGGTCCTTCTCCTTGATACCACGAATACGAGGATCCTTACGCAGGCTTTGCAGGATCAGGGAGGCCATGCAGCGTAGGTTTGCTGAGGCATTCGGTCCGGAGTCCTCTGGGTCACTAAGAACGACATGGTCCGCAGCCACCTCCTCCCAGCCACGTACAAGTCCATGTGTTTCTTGGGACTGATCCCTTAAAGACTGCTGCTGATGCTGAGTGCCAGGCTCCACCTCCATACTGACACAATCTTCCTCCTCCTCCTCTTCCTCCTCGTCCTCTTCCTGTGTGATCGGCGGGCACGCAGGAACACTGTCTGGATAAAGGGGGCCTTGAGAGCTAAGGAAGTCCTCCTCTTCCTGCCTCTGTTCTGCCTCAAGT
This sequence comes from Aquarana catesbeiana, assembly GCF_042186555.1. Classification (NCBI taxonomy): domain Eukaryota; kingdom Metazoa; phylum Chordata; class Amphibia; order Anura; family Ranidae; genus Aquarana; species Aquarana catesbeiana. Next base: position 528,398,436 of record NC_133327.1, read on the forward strand.
GCCCTGTCCATTATTCCACGCAGCGTGTGCTCCAACAGGTGGACAAGGGGGACAGTGTCACTGATGCATGCACTGTCACTGCTCACCATCCTCGTGGCCTCCTCGAATGGTGACAGGACAGTGCATGCATCCCTGATCATGGCCCACTGGCGTGGGGAAAAAAAACCAAGCTCCCCTGACCCTGTCCTGGTGCCATAGTCGCACAGGTACTCATTGATGGCCCTCTGCTGCGTGTGCAGCCGCTGCAGCATGGCCAACGTTGAGTTCCACCTGGTGGGCATGTCACAGATTAGGCGGTTCTTGGGCAGGTTAAACTCCTTTTGGAGGTCCGTCAGCCGAGCACTGGCATTATATGACCGGCGGAAATGCACACAGACTTTCCTGGCCTGCCTCAGGACATCCTGTAAGCCCGGGTATCTGCCCAAGAACCGCTGCACCACCAAGTTAAGGACGTGAGCCAAACAGGGCACATGGGTCATTTGTCCCTGTCGGAGGGCAGAGAGGAGGTTGGTGCCATTGTCGCAAACCACCATTCCTGCCTTAAGTTGGCGTGGCGTCAACCACCTCTGAACCTGCCCCTGCAGAGCTGACAGAACCTCTGCCCCAGTGTGGCTCCTGTCCCCCAAGCACACCAGCTCAAGCACCGCATGGCATCTTTTGGCCTGCGTACTTGCGTAGCCCCTTGAACGCCTACGGAGCACCGCTGGTTCCGAGGAAGAGGCCATGGAGGAAGAAGAAGAGGAGGGGGTGGAGGAGAGAGGTGTGTCACAATCAGCATTTTGGAGGCGTGGTGGCGGAACAACCTCCAACACTACTGCACCTTGTCCTGCATCCTTCCCAGCTGCCAGCAGAGTCACCCAATGCGCCGTGAAACTTAGGTAACGTCCCTGTCCATGCCTGCTGGACCATGAGTCAGCGGTAATATGCACCTTACCGCTGACCGCCCTGTCCAGCGAGGCATGGACATTGCCTTCCACATGCCGGTAGAGAGCCGGAATCGCCTTCCGTGAGAAAAAGTGGCGTTTGGGTACCTGCCACTGAGGAACCGCACATTCCACAAACTCACGGAAGGGGGCAGAGTCTACCAACTGAAAAGGCAGCAGTTGAAGTGCTAGCAATTTTGCCAAGCTAGCATTCAACCGCTGGGCATGTGGATGGCTGGGAGCAAACTTCTTTCGGCGGTGCAGCAGCTGGGGCAGGGAAATTTGCCTGGTACAATCTGACGTCGGTGTACCAAAAGAAGATTGCCCACAAGTACTTGGCTGTGACACACCTAATTCTACACCTTCATTCCTCTCACTGCAGGTCTCAGAGAGGACTGAAGGTCTAGTGGGGTTGGAAATCTCAGCTGATGAGGAGCAAGGAGAGATCCTCTTTGTTCTTTGGTGTGGGTCTTTTAGATACGCTTGCCAACGAACTGCATGGCAGGTCAACATATGTCTGGTCAAGCATGTGGTACCCAAGCGGGAGATATTTTGGCCACGCGAGATACGCTTGAGACATATGTTGCAAATAGCAGCGGTGCGATCTGATGCACTCGTCTCAAAAAAGGCCCACACCAAAGAACTTTTTGAATAACGCGCAGAGACTGCAGCGCCCTGCACATGTGGAGCTTTGGGGTGTGATGCAGTCAATGTGCTGCCCTTAGGCTGGCCCCTGGAGGGCATCCTGCCTCGTTGGTGATGTGCTGCCGCCTCCTCCTCCTCCTCCTCCTCCTCCTCCTCCTCCTCCTCCTCCTCCTCTCTCCTATCAGGCACCCACGTTGAGTCAGTGACCTCATCATCCCCTCCCTCCTCATCACTGGAGCAAACCTGGCAGTATGCTGCAGCAGGGGGAGCATGACTGCCAGATTGCTGTCCTTCTTGGGCACCCCCTCTGTCCGCGCTCATGTTACTGCCTTCATTGAGCTCAGTATCGTCATCAGAGCCTTCCAAACGCTGGGCATCCTCCTGGAGCATGTACCCAACACTGTGGTCAAACAGTTCGAGGGAATCCTCATGAGGACATGGTGGAGCTAGGGAAGGAGTCACTGATGACATTGAGCTGAGGGAAGAGGCCGCTGCTTTGCCAGACAAAGCACCCTGGGCATGGGTGAGAGAGGATGAGGAGGATGAGGACGGCTTGGTCATCCACTCGACCAAGTCTTCCGCATGTTGCGGCTCAACATGGCCAGCTGCCGAAAAAAAGGCCAAGCGTGTCCCATGGCCACGTGCTGATGAGGATGCACCGTCTCCACGACCAGCACTAGACACAGAGCCTGCTTGCCCTCTCTTATTGGCTTGTGACTGTCTGCCTCTCCTTCTTGGCCTTCCAGACATACTAATGGCCTGTAGCTGCACTAAGCTGGGATAGAACACCTGTAATTTTCTTCAAGTAGCTTTATATACTGTAACCAGACAAGCCTGCCTGTCAGTAGGAAGATAACAGGAACGGATCTAGCTGAACACTGTGAGCAGGACGCACTGTACTAAATGTAAATAGTCTAGCTGCCTGACCGTGGTACTAATAGGATCAAATAGAACACCTGTAATTTTCTTCAGGTAGCTTTATATACTGTAACCAGACAAGCCTGCCTGTCAGTAGGAAGATAACAGGAACGGATCTAGCTGTACACTGTGAGCAGGACGCACTGTACTAAATGTAAATAGTCTAGCTGCCTGACCGTGGTACTAATAGGATCAAATAGAACACCTGTAATTTTCTTCAGGTAGCTTTATATACTGTAACCAGACAAGCCTGCCTGTCAGTAGGAAGATAACAGGAACGGATCTAGCTGAACACTGTGAGCAGGACACACTGTACTAAATGTAAATAGTCTAGCTGCCTGACCGTGGTACTAATAGGATCAAATAGAACACCTGTAATTTTCTTCAGGTAGCTTTATATACTGTAACCAGACAAGCCTGCCGGTCAGTAGGAATTTAACAGGAACGGATCTAGCTGAACACTGTGAGCAGGACGCACTGCACTAAATGTAAATAGCAGGAACGGATCTAGCTGAACACTGTGAGCAGGACGCACTGCACTAAATGTAAATAGTCTAGAAGATAACAGGAACGGATCTAGCTGAACACTGTGAGCAGGACGCACTGCATTAAATGTAAATAGTCTAGATAGAAGATAACAGGAACGGATCTAGCTAAACTGAATACAGTGTATATATATATATGCAACACCTGGGATGCATATATATACACAATACACTGTAAGTGCAGCTAACTGACTGACTGTTCTGCCTAATCTATCTAACTCAAATCAAATGACACTGTCTCTCTCTCTCTCTATCTCTCAGCACACCGGAACACACACTACACAGGGCCGCCGTGCAGGCGGCCTTATATAGTGTGGGGTGTGTACTAAATGCCCTGAGCCGTAATTGGCCAAAGCCACCCTGGCTTTGGCCAATTACAGCTCTCTCTACTGACAGCGCTGTGATTGGCCAAGCATGCGGGTCATAGTGCATGCTTGGCCAATCATCAGCCAGCAATGCACTGCGATGCCGCAGTGAATTATGGGCCGTGACGCGCCACACGAATTTAGCGCGAACGGCCCATAACGTTCGCAATTCGGCGAACGATCGAACAGCCGATGTTCGAGTCGAACATGGGTTCGACTCGAACACGAAGCTCATCCCTATTTGGGAACATATCAGCAGTTTCGCACTGCTTTTCAGCATTTGGAAAGTGATAAGGTTGAGCTTTACAACTTTCCTTTGAAAAAAAGAAAAGCAAACATTTATGAACAGGGTTTAAATGAGCTCAAGCCTTGAGTTTTTCACTAATGTCCATAGGGTACACAAGTTATCTCCCTCTGAGATATTCTTTGGAATTTATCCTAAGATTGAACTTTGCTTAACGATACTCATCTTAAGAGATGGATCTTCCTTTCATCACATCATATGAGTTTTAGGTTGGGTGGAAGATAATGAGAAAGTTGAGTCTGTATACTACCTTGATGAGTCCAATGATAAATGTAGCCTCTGATGCACTTGCAAAATCTCTTTAGAGATTGCACAGACATAAGCGGGCTGATTTAAAAAGAATTCACATTTACCCAATGAAAGTTTATGTACATTTGTTCTGTATGAATGGGCCAAACAAAGGAATGTGCCGGGGACTTTACAGGCACCATATATCAGACAACCATAAAATTAACAAAGTTTTATTATTCCAAAGTTAAAACCATATGAACAGAGAAACTCTTCACAGGCCATATAATATTGCATTATTAGTACAAACAATGTCATATAGTATATCAGTACATAGCATATGGAGCAGCTTGTTACTCTCCATTATTACAAATGTAATGCCTAAATAACCTTTGTGAAAGGTATATCATGCCCACATGCCCAACGCATTTCAAGTTTTTCTCTTCCTTAGGGGCAATTTGATGGACCTTAATGATGAAAATGAAAAGATGTAATGAAAAAAAAACATGTACCCAATAAGCATGCATATTTAAATGTCACATCATAATGTATAATCCAACTTAAAAAAATCGTATGATGAATAACTAGTACAAAGGATATATGAAAGAATAGCCTGTGATCACATATTGAGAACATATCACTCCATGCGTACCCAGCCCGCCACAGGCTCAGGGGAGAAGAGGAAGGTCAGCCTGCAGCTGCAAAGATCCCAGAGGGGCTGGAATAACATGAAAAATATTTGTAAAAACAAATAATAATAATAATGATAAATTGATATAAATAGTAATAATATTTAAAAATTGTAATAAAATGAAAAAAAAACTTACAGACTTAAACTAACCTTAACAGAAAACAGGGGAACCATCCGTCAGCATGGCTGACCACCAGCCAACACACAAAGAAGCCAGCAACGACAGCCATGCAGCAGGAGGGGCCCCTTAAATATACTCAGACAGGAGTTTTCAGCCTGACCCTTTGATTAAGTCAAACCCATAGGGATAATTTCTGAGATTTCTGCGTAATTGTTCAAATTTAAAGGATTTATTTTAGCAGGCTGACTTATTATCTTGCCAAGAGGCTACCACCACAAATGTCTGAAGCTGGCCTTTGGTAAGGGGTGCTCTTAAAATGATTTATTATAGAATGAAGTCTCAGAAAATGGAGCACACAACTAGAATTATTCTAACGTATTCTAAACATCATTCTCAGGTAAGGAATATACTTTCCAAAGACTGACAGCTCCTCACCACCGAACTGATAGTTGGGAGACTAGTCCCCGAGAAAACTGCAATATCAATCAAAATGGAAGATTCGGAGTATGCATACAGTAGCTCAAAGTGCATAACCTCCACTCAGCATCACTAATATGCAAGAATATGTGGAAAAACAATATAATAGTAGATTGGTGGCAAATACTGTATAAAGTATATACAAGCTTGTGGCCGCCAGTTGTTGATACTATAGTCTAGTGAATATTCCTCCATTTTTAAGGGGTCTTTTTATTGTGTATGAACAGACATTATGGGAATGGAATGTGACAATAGTGTTGTTTGGTTTAACCCTTTCTGGTGCTCATAGGCTGCATTTACAGTGGTAACAATCCATATGTAATTCCTATCTTGCGAAAATCTGCACATGTATATCTACCATATCTGCATATACTCTGCGATCCATCTATGTTACGATCGCTGTTTATATACATGTAGAGCTACACAGGCAATCTATCTACAAGATAAATAGAATGAATGAGATAAAATTAATTAAAATAGGCCATACATAAAAGATAAAAAACATGAAAGTCTTAATCTGTCACATAAAAAATTATTCAAAAATATATTTAAAAAAAAAAAATATATATATATATATATATATATATATATTATATATATATTTATTATAATATATGTTACCTATTGAAAGGTCATACGTCTCAGTAATCCTCTATGAAACTATTTAAATCAAACTCTTTGTTCAAACCTCTTGGTGCTAATGTTTGGAGGTAGTATATCAATTCTGACTATTTTTGACTGAGGGTTTTAATTTTATTGCTTCCTCTCCAGTGTCTTTTAAACTTTTCTATGCCTCAGAAATTCATCACTGAGGGGTCTTTGTTGTGATAAAGTGCAAAGTGCTTGGAGGAATTGTGCTTTTTTATGCCTGTCATGATATTGTATGTATGTTCCTTCATTCTTTTTGACAATGTCCTTTTTGTGCGCCAACATATTGTTTTTTGCATGGACATTCTGTCTGGCATGTTATGAAGTCTTTCATTTGATTATTTTTTGCTCTACAACAACTGTAGCAATGGCCATATGCAAAGAAGCCTTTTTGATGGAAAAGAATAGAAAACATTATTAACACACAATGGCCGATATTAAAATCAGATAAGCACATGGGCACAATTCTACTCACAAAATCCAAATTCATTTATAAAAAGGAAAATTGGAGGAGTAAAATCATGAGAAATGTCATTGATCCACCAAAGACTCAGGAACTATTGTTTTTCTATCAAAAAGGCTTTTTTGCATGTGGTCATTGCTGGTCCAAATATATATCCTTTTTTAATATTTAGCATATTGTGCGGCACTGTTTGGTTAACATAACTTTAACACACAGATGTAGGTGAGAACACTGGTGTCAGCAGCAATATCACATATATACAGTGTGTGTATATATATATATATATATATATATATATACACACATATACACAGTTGTGCTCATAAGTTTACATACCCTGGCAGAATTTATGATTTCTTGGCCATTTTGCAGAGAAAATTTCAGCCACAACTGCCAGGAAAATTGTTTGGGATGCAAAGAAAAACCCACAAATAACTTCAGGTGAAATACAGGACTCTCTGAAAACATGTGGTGTGGCTGTTTCAAGATACACAATAAGGAGGCACTTGACATGGTTGAGTTGCCAGAAGAAAGCCATTACTACGCAAATGCCACCAAGTAGCCCACTCACAATACGCCAAACAGCACAGAGATAAGCCCCAAACCTTCTGGCACAAAGTCATTTGGAGTGATAAGACCAAAATTTAGCTTTTTGGCCACAACCATAAATGCTACATTTGGAGAGGAGTCAACAAAGCCTATGATGAAAGGTACGGAGGTGGATCACTGATGTTTTGGGGATTAGTGAGCTACAAAGTCACAGGAAATTTGGTTAAAATTGTTGGCAAGATAAATGCAGTATGTTATTAAAAAATACTGGAGGAACATTTGCATTCATCAGCCAGGAAGCTGCGCATGGGACATACTTGGACATTCGAACATTCAAACATGACAATGATCCAAAACACAAGGCCAAGTCGACCTGTCATTGGCTACAGCAGACTAAAGTAAAGGTTCTGGAGTGGCCATCTCAGTCTCCTGACCTCAATATGATTGAGCCACTCTGGGGAGATCTCAAACGTGCAGTTCATGCAAGACAGCCCAAGAATTTCCAGGAGCTGGAGGCTTTTTGCCAAGAGGAATGGGCAGCTTTACCATCTGAGAAGATAAAGAGCCTCATCCACAAATACCACAAAAGACTTCAAGCTGTCATTGATGTTAAAGGGGGCAATACATGGTATTAGGAACTGGGGTATGTAAACTTTTGGTTAGGGTCATTTGGGTAGTTTCTGTTGCCATTATGATTTAAAAAGTGTGAACACAGTTAAATGATAATAAATGGCTTCAGCCAAACACTAACCATGAGTGAAAGAAAAGTTTCTGTGTTATCATTCATATTCACTGAAAAATGGCCAAGAAATCATAAATTCTGCCAGGGTATGTAAATATAATTATTATTTAAAATTTTTGTACACTATTATATATTTGTGCTGGAGTACTTAATGATTTATAGTTTGACACACACAGGTTAAAATGGAAGTTACAGTTTAATATCCCACATATAATGGCTTTTTAAATTGCAATTAGTGTCTGTGTATAAATAGTCAATGAACTTGTTAGCTCTCACGTGGATGCACTGAGCAGGCTAGATACTGATCCATGGGGAGCAGAAAAGAACTGTCAAAAGACCTACGTAACAAGGTAATGGAACATGAAGATGGAAAAGGATATAAAAAGATATCAATTCCCTTGAATATGACAGTCAGTACTGTTCAATCAAGAAGTGGAAAATTTGGGGACCTCTTGATAGCAAGCCATAGTCAGGTAGACCAAGAAAGATTGCAGTCACAACTACCAGAAGAACTGTTCAGGATGCAAAGAAAACCCCACAGGTAACCTTGAAAGAAATACTGTAGGCTGCTCTGGCAAAAGACAGTGTGGTTGTTTCAAGGAGCACAATACAATAATACTTGAATAAATATGAGCTGCATGGTCGAGTTGCCAGAAAGAAGCCTTTACTGCGCCAGTGTCACAAAAAAACCTGGTTACAATATGTTCTATTCTATCTGCTTTAATAATATTTCTATCCTGGATTTAATGTAGTGAAATTACCAGTGCAACCTCTAGTAGGTCTCCCTAATGGTACCTCAATTGCACGATTTAGGATTCCAGTTTGGGTTTCTGGGTAAAAAAATCTATTTATAGCTAAAATTACAGCTGCAAAAAAAGCACTGTTGCCACAAAATTATAAATACTGCTCTTTTTATAAAAAGAGTGCCACAACATAAATGCAACAAGAAAGAATGTGTCATTCCCTAGCTTTTCATTTTCAAAGACTCAGCTCATCATAACACCACTGCTACATGAAAGGCTTTGATGATTCATAGGTCAGTTTCCCTCAATGGATTTACATTAAATCTTTCAGTCCCTAGTGCCCACTGCAGCATCAGATCCCACACAAACTCTATTCAGTGAAATTACTTTGGCTATACTTTATCTTTCTGCAAAGACAACTGAAAAATTTAAAACATTTTTCTGATTGTAATATAACTTTCATATTGTACAGATCAGGAACAGAAAAAGCATTGTGGTGGATGGAATCACTACATTTTTTTTGCAGTTAGGAAAGCGTGACAATATACTGTATATTGGTGTATGATTGCTGGATTCACATTTTCACAAACTGATGGTATTCATGCAATAGTGGACATTGTAGAGATTTCTGATCCAATATATATATATATATATATATATATATATATATATATATATATATATATATATATATATATATATATATATATATATACACACACACACTTTTTTCATACAGTATTTAGCATATTGCACACTGTTTGGCTAACATGACTTGTGTGTGTGTCACCTTGGGTGTTTGTACCAAGGCCAAACATTCCAGGGTATGTAAACTTTTGATCAGGGCCATTTGGGTGGTGTCTGTTATCATTATGATTTAACCACTTTAATACTAGGCACTTTCCTCCCTTCCTGCCCATGCCAATTTTCAGCTTTCAGCACTTTCACATTTTAAATGACAATTGCATGGTCATGCTACACTGTACCCAAACAAATTTTTTTATCATTTTGTTCCCACAAACAGAGCTTTCTTTTGGTGGTACTGATGGGTACTGATAGTGGAACTGATGGGCGGCACTGATATGCAGCACTGATGGGCAGTATATAGTGGATGGATACTTAACACAATACATGTTGTTTTGTTTTGCACTTTATGTTCATGCGTTTGTATAATTTGTTGGTATGTATGCAAGAATGGATTGTTAGTATATTGGTATATGATTGCTGGATGCACATTTTCACAAACTGATGGTATCCATGCAAGAGTGGACATTGAAGAGATTGCTGGTCCACACACACACATATTATATATATATATATATATATATATATATATATATATATATATATATATATATATATATATATATATATATATATATATATACACACACACACACACTTTTTTATACAGTATTTAGCATATTGCACACTGTATGGCTAACATGACCTGTGTGTCTCACCTTGTGTGTCTGCACCAAAGCCAAACATTCCAGAGTATGTAAACTTTTGATCAGGGCCATTTGGGTGGTTTCTGTTATCATTGTGATTTAACCACTTCAATACCAGGCACTTTCCTCCCTTCCTGCCCAAGCCAATTTTCAGCTTTCAGCACTTTTGCTTTTTAAATGACAATTGCGCGGTCATGCTACACTGTACCCAAACAAAATTTATAAATTTTGTTCCCACAAATAGAGCTTTCCTTTGGTGGTATTTGATCACCTCTGGGGTTTTTAGTTTTTGCTAAACAAATAAAAAAAGACCAAAAATAAAAAATAAAAATCGTTTTTCTTCGTTTCTGTTATAAAATTTTGTAAATAAGTACGTTTTCTCCTTCACTGATGGGCACTGATGAGGCTGCATTGACAGGCACTGATAAGGCGGCACTGATGGGCACCAATGAAGTGGTACTGATGATGTGGCACTGATGGGCACTAATATGCAGCACTGATGTGCACTGATAGGCGTTACTAATGGACACTGATAGGTGGCCTCAGTATGCAGCACTGATGGCCATTAATAGGTGGCACTGATGGGCACTCATAGGTGGCACTGATGGGCACTGATAGGTGGCACTGATGGACACTGATGGATGGCACTGATGGATACTGATAGATGGCACTGATGGGCATCACTGATAAGGAGGCACTGGCAGGCATTACTGATGGGCGCTTGTAGGTACTGATAGGCGGCACTGATAGGTTGCACTGATGGGCACGGATGGGCATTGATAGGTGGCACTGATGGATACTGATAGATGGCACTGATGGGCATCACTGATAAGGAGGCACTGGGCAGGAATTACTGATGGGCGCTTGTAGGTACTGATAGGTGGCACTGATAGGTTGCACTGATGGGCACGGATGGCCATTGATAGGTGGCACTGATGGACACTGATGGGTGGCACTGATGGGCATCACTGATAATGAGGCACTGGCAGCCATTACTGATGGGCACTGATTGGCATAATTTGTGGGCACTGATTAGCATCATTTGTGGACACAGATTGGCATCCCTGGTGGCCATAAGTGGTGGGCATCCCTGGTGGTCCTGGTGTCTTCCCTGGTGGTCCTATGTGGTCATCCTCAGGGGAGCAGCACTGATAATCAATCAGTGCAGGCCCCCTGGTCAGGAGAGCAGCAGATTGGCTCTTCTCTATTCGCATCTGTCAGAAGCGATAGAGGAAAAGCCGATACACGGTTCTTCCTGTTTACACTGTGATCAGCTGTGATTGGACACAACAACTGATCACGTAGTAAAGAGCCTCCTTCAGAGGCTCTTTACCGAGATTGGTGTTGCGGGGTGACACCCGCACCAACAATGGCCGCGATGCATGTCCCTACGGGCGCGCGCCGGCTCGTTATCCTGAAAGACAAGTCAGGATAATGGAACCACCGTTAAAGTGGTTAAAAAGGAGCCAAACAACTATGTGACAATAAATGGCTTCATATGATCACAATCCTTAAAAAAAAGACAGTTTTCAGGCATAATCAATCATATTTTCAATATCAATGCCAACATTTCATGATTTTTGCCAGTATGTGCAAACTTTTGAGCTGTGAATGATGATTTATGCATTTATAACCTTCTTGATATATAGAGATCATTATGTTCTGGTTAGTTCCCTCCCTATACTCACAGAGGTGGTAGAATTGCTGGGTAATAGGTGATGGTTGTGGTATCCCTTTCATAATCACCATGAGGTGTGGCATGTTTAGAAGATTTCTGTGTGTTGAACAGTTTTGAAACACAGAAGGACTTTCATTATTATTATAAAACAATTTTTATTTTTACTTTTTGTATGATACTATATTTTTACATTTGTCTCATTTTCATTTGATGTGTATCCATTTATATTTTGTTTTTTTGATGTTTTGTGACACTTGTTTACAGCAGTACTTGCTTTTCCTTATAGGTAGAGCAAATCACAAAATGATTATTGTAACATACAGTATATCATGTTAAGACTGTGTTCTCTCTACATGTTTCATGAAATGTATTCACTTCCCCAGGAGAGTATGGATGAAGATTATCTACAACATATTGTGAAACATTAGTACCATCATACATATTTATATGTTCTCAGAAGATTACAATCACATTGACTTACATGTATGTTACTAAAAAGAAAGGCCTATCGTTTTGTCTAAAAGCACCTCCTTCAATTATGGCATAGCAGTATACAGCATCCAGAGACACATTATCTCCAGAGAGGGTACAAAGCAGCAAGGCCACAGGAAAAAAAGCTTAGTCAGATATATTTACTGTAAAAATATCATAAATATTTTTATAGAAAATGGATTTACCCAAGGATTCCCATATTGAAAATCGAATGTGTATATGTAATACAAAAGCACATCATACCTGCCCACCCTATAAGTGGTACCAAGATCTCACATAAAAGATGACATAATCCACACCATCCCATGGTGCCACTAACATCACTGAGAGAGGAAGATGCTCAATTTCAGACAGTTCATCCAGCACATAATTAACCCCTTAACATCAACGCATCCCTGCCCTTTAAGAGGTTTTTGATGCTGGGAGGCAGGGTGGGGTTTCTGATCATGTGATTGGCTGTCACAGAGGCCACATGATCGGAAAGTTCCCAATCACAAGTAGAGACCAGGAGCCTTCCGTTAGCTGCCAGTAACTGTGCCAAGAGTCCCCAGGGCGCATGCTCACGGCACAGCTCTATTTACATTCAGGTACGCATATATGCGGCCACACAGCGGTAAGGCCCACACACTGAGAGGCCACATATATGCGTGAAGAGGTTAAAGAAGATCTAAAGTCATAGCAAACCCTTTAAATTGTATAACATCAGCATTGTAATGGCAACACAATCAACAGTTATTTTTGAATATTTGATATAAACTCATTTGGAAAATCTCCTTTCACGTGTTGAGTAATGTCTATCTGCTAGCCATCCATTTAACAACTTCCCAGATTTCTTGTATGCTTTGCAACTTTGCTCATTCGTTTGGTTTACTTTCAAATTTTAAAGACTACATATCTGTCATGATCACTTAGTGCCCCTGTTCCTCATTCCAGCACCCGGGTGTTGGCTGTCGCTTTTCCCCTGTCTGTGTTCACCTGCAAGATGATTGATCTGATCAGTCACCTGATATAAGCAAACCCAACACTCTATCCCTTGCTTGTGATAGAGACAGTTACCTGCATTGTTCCTGATCAAGCCTCCCTGTCTGGCTTGCTTTGCTGTTGGATTTCCCTGTGTATGACCCAGATCGGATATTGGACTATTCCCTGAACTCAACCTGCCTTTCACCTAGACTGTCATTGGATCGAATATTGGACTATTCCCTGAACTCAGCCTGCCTTATTACCTGGACCGTCTTAGAACCACACTATCAGTCTGCTAAACGGCAAGTAGTCTGTTGTTTGCTTAGCTCACATCTGCCCTAGTGTGGTGGCCAGGCACTATAGCATTGTGTATAAGTCCTGGGGGCAACCAAGTACCGGTAGGCCTGCTTGTCTTAAGGGAAAGGGGGCTGCTATAGCTGAAGCACACAGTAGCTAGCTATAGTGTCTGACCACCTGCATTGAGGTATACGTGACATTCGTGACAATATCCCATGGCACCTTGCTGCCTGTAAGCAGTTGTGGTGTGTTTTCTGTACTGACCGTGCCTCCTGAAACTCATCCTATTAGCACTTCTGTAGTTCAGAAAGCAGGCTCTGTGAAATATGTGAACAGCAGTGCATATTCATAGGGCATAGTGAATATGTATCTCTGCATTTATGAAAAAGTAAATGTGGGATTCTTTAAAAAAGTAAGTGTTCAATGTTCAGAACCATTTAGATTAATAGGAGTAGGCTAGAAATACTTGCTTTGTTCAGACACATTGGTTTGTATAGAGCAGGGGTCTCAAACTGGTGGCCCTCCAGCTGTTGCAAAACTACAAGTCCCATCATGCATCTGCCTGTGAGAGTCATGCTTGTAATTGTCAGCCTTGCAATGCCTCATGGGACTTGTAGTTTTGCAACAGCTGGAGGGCCACCAGTTTGAGACCCCTGGTATAGAGGCTGACAACCTCTCTCTCTTCACAATCTCCACTCCAACTCCCTCTAACATGAGTCTGGATCGGTGGCCTATCTGTGTAGGCCATACAATACTGCATTGTACATGTGCTCACCACTTGTCAGGTTTTGAGTTGCCCTTGCAGTACATAGTGACAGAACTGACCTCTCATGAGATTTATGTATGACTCCAGAGTAAACTTTTCTGTCTACAGGCCTAGAAAGATCAATTTGTAAATGGATAGAAAACTGGCTAAAAGACAGAATTCAGAGAGTAGTGGTTACTCTGAATGGTCTAAGGTTATCAGCGGTGTACCCCAAGGTTCAGTGTTGGGACCCTTACTTTTTAATATCTTTATAAATGATATAGGTTCTGAGATTAAAAGTAATATTTCTGTCTTTGCAGATGACACTAAGCTATGCAGTTGAATAACGTCCTTACAGGAAGTCTCCAATTTACAAGCCGACCTCAATGCACTGGCTAATTGGGCAACTAAGTGGCAAATGAGGTTTAACCGCTTCAGCCCCGGAAGATTTTACCCTCTTCCTGACCAGAGCACTTTTTGAGATTCGGCACTGCGTCACTTTAACTGATAATTGCGCGGTCATGCGACGTTGCACCCAAACAAAATTGATGTCCTTTTTTTTCCACAAATAGAGCTTCCTTTTGGTGGTATTTGATCACCTCTGTGGTTTTTATTTTTTGCGCTATAAACAAAAAAAGAGCGGCAATTTTTTAAGAAAACGCCATATTTTTTACTTTTTGCTATAATAAATATCCCCCAAAAATATATAAAAAACTATTTTTTTTCCTCAGTTTAGGCCGATATGTATTCTTCTACATATTTTTGGTAAAAAAAAATTGCAATAAGCATATATTGATTGGTTTGCGCAAAAGTGTTAGCATCTACAAATTAGGGGATAGTTTTATGGCATTTTTATTATTAATTTTTTTTTTTACTAGTAATGGCGGCGATCTGCAATTTTTATCGGGACTGTGACATTATGGTGGACATGTCAATTTTGACACATTTTTGGGACCATTGGCATTTATACAGCGATCAGTGCTATAAAAATGCATTGATTACTGCAAAAATGTCACTGGCATTGAAGGGGTTAACCACTAGGGGGCGATCAAGGGGGTTAATGTGTTCCCTATTGTGTGTTCTAACTGAAGGGGGAGGGGACTGTGTAGGGGAGATGACAGATCGCTGTTCATACTCTGTATGAACAGACGATCTGTCTGTTCTGCCTGCAGAGAACCGGGATCTGTGTGTTTACACACACAGATCCCAGTTCTCCATGTGCCCCGAGCGAACGCAGGAGCACGGCAGTGATCGCGACCGCCGGGCACTCGCATTGGCTCCGTGGGCGAGCAGGGGGCGTGCGTGTGCCCCTAGTGGGCAAATCTAGAAGTGACGTAAGATAACGGCGATTCGTGCAGCCAAGCCATGTTGCTGCAGTATAACTGCGGCAGCTGGTCGGCAAGTGGTTAATGTTGATAAATGTAAAGTTATGAACATGGGGGCTAAGAATATGCATGCATCATACATACTAGGGGGAGTACAACTGGGAGAACCCATAGTGGAAAAGGATCTGGGGGTTTTGGTAGATCACAAGCTCAATAATAGCATGCAATGCCAAGCTGTGGTTTCCAATGCGAGCAAAGTTCTTTCTTATATTAAGAGAGGTGTGGACTCCAGAGAGAGAGAGAGAGAGATCATTTTGCCCCTGTACAAATCATTAGTAAGACCGCATCTGGAACATGCAGTTCAGTTTTGGGCACCAGTTCTCAAAAAGGATATCTGGGAACTGGAGAAAGTGCAGAGAAGGGCAACCAAACTAATAAGAGGCATGGAGGAGCGCAGCTATGAGGAAAGATTAGAGGAACTGAATCTATTCCCTCTTGAGAAGAGGTGATTAAGGGGGGATATGATCACCATGTACAAATACATAAGTGGTGTGTTGAGTTATTCACTTTAAGGTCATCACAGAGGACAAAGGGGCACTCTTTACATCTAGAGGAAAAATGATTTCATCTCCAAATAT
Organism: Aquarana catesbeiana; assembly: GCF_042186555.1. Taxonomy (NCBI): domain Eukaryota; kingdom Metazoa; phylum Chordata; class Amphibia; order Anura; family Ranidae; genus Aquarana; species Aquarana catesbeiana. The sequence continues at coordinate 528,414,387 of NC_133327.1, forward strand.
GGAAAGGTTTCTTCACAGTAAGAGCTGGAAATATGTGTAGTCCTTCAAGAGGTGGTTCTGGCCAGCTCAGTAGATTGTTTTAACCACTTGCTTACTGGACACTTAAACCCCCCTCCTGCCCAGACCAATTTTCAGCTTTCAGCGCTGACGCACTTTGAATGACAATTGCGCAGTCATACAACACTGTACCCAAATGAAATTTTTATCATTTTTTTTCCCACAAATAGAGCTTTCTTTTGGTGGTATTTAAACACAGCTGGAATTTTTATTTTTTGCTAAACAAAAAAAGATGTAAAATCTTTTGTACTCTAATGTGAATAGACTGACCTTGAAGTACATCCATCCCCAGAATATTTTTGGGCAACTCTGATACCAAAACTTTTGTCCAAAATCCTGGTCCCTTGCCAATAGCCAATATCACCCATGTCCTAACTGCTGGTGTGGTCTGCCCTCCCAAACCTTCTGCATGAATCACTTCTCCTTTGTGATGGAAAGGATTTTCTTGCAAAAGTGTAACTTCAGCTCCAGTACCAACTAAAGCCATCACATGTGTAGGAGAAGATGACTCCCCCAACCATACAGTGACAGGTGCATTTGGGCGTCAGTCTCCTGCTGTCACTGCTGTCACTGCTATTACAGGAGACCCACCTTCCTTTCATAAATGATAAGGATCCTCCCAGTCCCCTTTTATGAGTCTCTCTAACTCCTCTCCAAGATAAAGGGATTTGGGTTTGAGTCCAGATTCAGTTTTGGGAAATGGTTTGGGCAGGGCTCAAGTCCTGCAGGAGCGCATAGGAACGATGTTCCTGTTCTTTATTCTACAGCAGGAACTCCATTTCCATCAGCCTGCTTTGTGCTGTGGCTGCAGAGGTGCCAATCCTGCAGAGTCCTCCCCTCCCTCCTCCTCCTCTTGTGTACCTCGCACACTGCAATGTTCGGCGGCTGGCCACTAACAAAGTCCGGCCTCCTAGACCAGCTTCTGTGATAGAACATGGATTAAATTTCCCGGAATTGAATCAGTGTTCCATTTATCACAGGAGCCAGTCTAGGAGGTGGGACTTTGTTACAGTGGCTGGTCGCCGAACATTGCAGACCCAAGCTCTGTGACACAGCGGAAGATCCACGCTGTGTATAATCCAGGCACAGGTGACTCAGCATTTGATGGGCACAGTGAGTCTGCATTTGATGGGCACAGTGAGTCTGCAATGATGGGCACAGTGAGGCTGCATTGATGAGCACAGTGAGGCTGCATTGATGAGCATAGCATTGATGGGCACAGTGAGTCTGCAATGATGGGCACAGTGAGTCTGCATTGATGGGCACAGTGAGTCTGCGTTGATAGGCACAGTGACTCTGCATTGAGGGGAACAGTGAGGATGCATTGATGGGCAGAGTGAGTCTGCAATAATGGGCACAGTGAGGCTGCGTTGATGGGCACAGTGAGTCTGCGTTGATCGGCACAGTGAGTCTGCAATGGTGGGCACAGTAAGGCTGCATTGGTGGGCACAGCGAGGCTGCATTGATGGGCACAGCGAGCCTGCATTGATGGGCACAGCGAGCCTGCATTGATGGGTAGAGAGAGTATGCAATGATGGACACAGTGAGTCTGAAATATTGGGCACAATGAGGCTGCGTTTATGGGCACAGTGAGGCTGCACTGATGGGCACAGTGAGGCTGCATTGATGGGCACAGTGAGTCTGCATTGATGGGCACAGTAGGTCTGCAGTGATGAGCACAGTGAGTCTGCAATGATGGGCACAGTGAGGCTGTGTTGATGGCCACAATGAGTCTGCATTGATGGGCACAGTGAGTCTGCATTGATGGGCACAGTGAGGCTGCATTGATGGGCACAGTGAGTCTGCAATAATGGGCACAGTGGGGCTGCATTGATGGGCACAGTGAGGCTGGGGGGATCTTGGGTGAGTTCCCACACTTTTTCCCTCAGAACTTGACCTGTGAGTTTGGGGCTAACAGGAGGGGTCTGGGAATATTGGGGCTTTACGTGAAACACATGGGAAAGTAAATGTGTCCATCACTATTGTACAAATTTCATAAAAAAGGTTGGGACTTTGAATGAGGCACAGTAAGTCTGCATTGATGGGCACAGTGAGGCTGCATTGATGTGCACAGATAGTCTGCATTGATGGGTACATTGAGGCTGCATTGATGGGCACAGCGAGTCTGCATTGATGGGCACAGTGAGGCTGCGTTGATGGGCACAGTGAGGCTGCGTTGATGGGCACAGTGAGTCTGCATTGATGGGCACAGTGAGGCTGCCTTTGATAGGTACAGTGAGGCTGCCTTTGATAGGTACAGTGAGGTTGCCTTTGATAGGTACAGTGAGGTTGCCTTTGATAGGTACAGTGAGGCTGCATTTGATGGGCACAGTAAGGCTGCATTGATGGGCACAGTGAAGCTGCACTGATGGACACAGTGAGTCTGCATTGATGGACACAGTGAGATTGTGTTAATGGACACAGTAAGTCGGTGTTGATGGGCATGGGGAGTCTGCATTGATGGGCACAGTGAGGCTGTGTTGATGTGTACGGTGAGTCTGCATTGATGGGCACAGCGAGGCTGCAGTTGATGGGTACAGTGAGGCTGCAATGATGGCACAGTGAGGCTGCGTTGATAGGCACAGTGAGGCTGCGTTGATGGACGCAGTGAGGCTGCGTTGATGGACACAGTGAGGCTGCGTTGATGGACACAGTGAGACTGCGTTGATGGACACAGTGAGGCTGCGTTGATGGGCACATTGTGGCTGCGTTGATGGGCACAGTGAGGCGGGGGGGATCTTGGGTGAGTTCCCACACTTTTTTTCCCAGAACTTGACCCCTAGGTTTGGGGCTAACGGGAGGGGTCTGGGAATATTTGGACTTTACGTGAAACACTTGGGAAAGTATACGTCTCCATGCCTATTGTACACATTTCATAAAAAAGGTTGGGACTATACATGAGGCACAGTGAAGCTGCATTGATGGGCACAGTGAGGCTGCATTTGATGGGCATGGTAAGGCTGCATTGATGGACACAGTGAGGCTGCAGTTGATGGGCATAGTGAAGCTGCGTTGATGGGCGCAGTGAGTCTGCAATGATTGGTACAGTGAGGCTGCATTGAAGGGCACAGTAATGCCCCGTACACACGGTCGGATTTTCCGATGGAAAATGTCTGATCGGAGCGTGTTGTCGGAAATTCCGACCGTGTGTGGGCTCCATCGGACATTTTCCATCGGATTTTCCGACACACAAAGTTGGACAGCAGGAGATAAAATTTTCCGACAACAAAATCCGTTGTCGGAAATTCCGATCGTGTGTACACAAATCCGACGGACAAAGTGCCACGCATGCTCAGAATAAATAAAGAGATGAAAGCTATTGGCCACTGCCCCGTTTATAGTCCCGACGTACATGTTTTACGTCACCGCGTTTAGAGCGATCGGATTTTCCGACAACTTTGTGTGACCGTGTGTATGCAAGACAAGTTTGAGCCAACATCCGTCAGAAGAAATCCTAGGATTTTGTTGTCGGAATGTCCGAACAAAGTCCGACCGTGTGTACGCCCTATAAGTCTGCATTGATGGACACAGTGAGTCTGCATTGATGGGCAGTGAGGCTGCTTTGATTGACACAGTGAGGCTGTCTTTGATGGGCACAGTGAGGGTGCATTTGATGGGCACAGTGAGGCTGTGTTGATGAGCACAGTACGTCTGCGTTGATGAGCACAGTAGGTCTGCATTGATGGGCACAGTGAGGCTGCATTGATGGGCACAGTGAGGCTGCATTGATGGGCACAGTGAGTCTGCGTTTGATGGGCACAGTGAGGCTGTCTTTGATGGGCACAGTGAGGGTGCATTTGATGGGCACAGTAAGGCTGCATTGATGGGCACAGTGAGGCTGTGTTGATGAGCACTAGGGATGAGCCAAACACCCCCCGGTTTGGTTCGCACCAGAACCTGCGAACGGACCGAAAATTTGCACAAACGTTAGAACCCCAATGACGTCTATGGGACTCGAACGTTCGAAATCAAAAGTGCTCATTTTAAAGGGTAATTTGCATGGTATTGTCCTAAAAAGGGTTTGGGGACCCGGGTCCTGCCCAAGGGGACACGTATCAATGTAAAAAAAACTTTGAAAGACGGATGTTTTTTCGGGAGCAGTGATTTTAATGATGCTTAAAGTTAAAAAAAAAAGTGAAATATTCCTTTAAATATCGTACCTGGGGGGTGTCTATGGTATGCCTGTAAAGTGGCGTGTTTCCCGTGCTTAGAACAGTCCCTGCACAAAATGTCATTTTTAAAGGAAAAAAAGTCATTTAAAACTGCTTGCGGCTTTAATGTAATGTCGGGTCCTGGCAATATGGATGAAAATCAGTGAGACAAACAGCATGGGTACCCCCCAGTCCACTACCAGGCCCTTTGGGTCTTGTATGGATATTAAGGGGAACCCCGCACCTAAATTAAAAAAAGGAAAGGCATGGGGCCACTAGGCCCTATATACTCTGAACATCAGTATACAGGCAGTGCAAACAAGACAGGGACTGTAGGTTTGTTGTTAAGTAGAGTCTTTTTGTAATTTTGAACTGGTACATTTTTAACGTGTTTAGCTCCAGCCAAAAAATCTATTTTAAGCTTTTTGGAAAACATAGAGGAAGGGTTATCACCCCTGTGACATTTGCTTTGCTGTCTGTGCTCCTCTTCAGAAGATTTCACCTAACTTTTTGTCCCAATGACAAATGTTTTTTGAAAATTTGTTTTTTTTTGTGAAACAAGGATTGGTGATAAGGCATCAGTGGAAAGGAGAAACATTTTTCCCATATTAACTCTTACAGGAGAGAATTTTCCTTCCTAGGGGTAGATTTCATCTCACTTCCTGTTGTCTCCTTCCGTTTGCAAGTAGGAGTTGTAAGTTGGATGTTTGAAAGTAGGGGCCTGCCCTATATACTCAGCAGAAATTTGGGCCTTAGGTGTTGTTGTGGCCATAACACTGTAAGCCCTCACAGGGCCCTGCTGTGAAATTTTAGATCAAGAATTGTAATTACATGCCCCTGTTGAACAAAATTATTCGGTTACATCAGCATCAGGTGCTTGGTAGCTGGTGGTGATCCAAGACTGATTCATTTTTATGAAGGTCAGTCGATCGACCGAGTCGGTGGACAGACGCACCCTGTGATCAGTTACAAAGCCTCCAGCAGCACTGAATGTGCGTTCCGAAAGAACGCTGGATGCAGTACAGGCCAGTAGCTCAATTGCATACTGTGCAAGCTCTGGCCAGTGATCCATCCTGCTGGTGTGGTCTGCCCTCCCAAACCTTCTGCATGAATCACTTCTCCTTTGTGATGGAAAGGATTTTCTTGCAAAAGTGTAACTTCAGCTCCAGTACCAACTAAAGCCATCACATGTGTAGGAGAAGATGACTCCCCCAACCATACAGTGACAGGTGCATTTGGGCGTCGGTCTCCTGCTGTCACTGCCCTCACTGCTATTACAGGAGACCCACCTTCCTTTCATAAATGATAAGGATCCTCCCAGTCCCCTTTTATGAGTCTCTCTAACTCCTCTCCAAGATAAAGGGATTTGGGTTTGAGTCCAGATGCAGTTTTGGGAAATGGTTTGGGCAGGGCTTAAGTCCTGCAGGAGCGCATAGGAACGATGTTCCTGTTCTTTATTCTACAGCAGGAACTCCATTCCCATTAGCAGCAGGGCTGGACTGGCCACCAGGGATACCAGGAATTTTCTAGGTAGGCCGCCTGCCCTGGGCCTGCTTTGCGCTGTGGCTGCAGAGGTGCTGATCCTGCAGAGTCCTCCCCTCCCTCCCTCCTCCTCCTCTTGTGTACCTCGCACACTGCAATGTTCGGCGGCTGGCCACTGTAACAAAGTCCGGCCTCCTAGACCAGCTTCTGTGATAGAACATGGATTAAATTTCCCGGAATTGAATCAGTGTTCCGTTTATCACAGGAGCCAGTCTAGGAGGTGGGACTTTGTTACAGTGGCTGTTCGCCGAAGATTGCAGACCCAAGCTCTGTGACACAGCAGAAGATCCACGCTGTGTATAATCCAGGCACAGGTGACTGCATTTGATGGGCACAGTGAGTCTGCATTGATGAGCATAGCATTGATGGGCACAGTGAGTCTGCATTGATGGGCACAGTGAGTCTGCATTGATGGGCACAGTGAGTCTGCATTGATGGGCACAGTGAGGTTGTCTTGATGGGCACAGTGAGTCTGCATTGATGGGCACAGTGAGTCTGCATTGATGGGCACAGTGAGTCTGCATTGATGGGCACAGTGAGTCTGCATTGATGGGCACAGTGAGTCTGCATTGATGGGCACAGTGAGGCTGCATTGATGGGCACGGTGAGGCTGCATTGATGGGCACGGTGAGGCTGCATTGATGGGCACAGTGACGCTGCATTGATGGGCACAGCGAGGCTGCATTGGTGGTCACAGTGAGGCTGCAATGATGGGCACAGTGATTCTGTATTGATGGGCACAGTGAGTCTGCAATGATGGGCACAGTGAGGGTGCATTGATGGGCACAGTGGGTCTGCATTGATGGACACAGTGAGTCTGCATTGATGGGCACAGTGATGGGCACAGTGAGGCTGCATTGATGGGTACAGTGAGTCTGCAATGAAAGCCACAGTGAGGGTACGTTGATGGGCACAGTGAGTCTGCATTGGTGGGCACAGTGAGGGTGCATTGATGGGCACAGTGAGGGTGCATTGATGGGCACAGTGAGGGTGCATTGATGGGCACAGTGAGGGTGCATTGATGGGCACAGTGAGTCTGTATTGATAGGCACAGTAAGTCTGCATTGAGGGGAACAGTGAGGATGCATTGATGGGCAGAGTGAGTCAGCAATAATGGGCACAGTGAGGCTGTGTTGATGGACACAGTGAGTCTGCATTGATGGGCACAGTGAGTCTGCATTGATGGGCACAGTGAGGTTGTCTTGATGGGCACAGTGAGTCTGCGCTGATGGGCACAGTGAGTCTGCATTGATGGGCACAGTGAGTCTGCATTGATGGGCACAGTGAGTTTGCATTGATCGGCACAGTGAGACTGCATTGATGAGCACAGTGAGGCTGCATTGATGGGCACAGTGAGGCTGCATTGATGGGCACAGTGACACTGCAGTGATGGGCACAGCGAGGCTGCATTGGTGGTCACAGTGAGGCTGCAATGATGGGCACAGTGAGTCTGTATTGATGGGCACAGTGAGTCTGCAATGATGGGCACAGTGAGGGTGCATTGATGGGCACAGTGGGTCTGCATTGATGGGCACAGTGATGGGCACAGTGAGGCTGCATTGATGGGTACAGTGAGTCTGCAATGAAAGCCACAGTGAGGGTACGTTGATGGGCACAGTGAGTCTGCATTGGTGGGCACAGTGAGGGTGCATTGATGGGCACAGTGAGGGTGCATTGATGGGCACACTGAGGGTGCATTGATGGGCACAGTGAGTCTGTATTGATAGGCACAGTAAGTCTGCATTGAGGGGAACAGTGAGGATGCATTGATGGGCAGAGTGAGTCAGCAATAATGGGCACAGTGAGGCTGTGTTGATGGGCACAGTGAGGCTGCGTTGATCGGCACAGTGAGCCTGCATTGATGGGTAGAGAGAGTATGCAATGATGGACACAGTGAGTCTGAAATATTGGGCACAATGAGGCTGCGTTTATGGGCACAGTGAGGCTGCACTGATGGGCACAGTGAGGCTGCATTGATGGGCACAGTGAGTCTACATTGATGGGCACAGTGAGTCTACATTGATGGGCACAGTGAGGCTGGATTGATGGGCACAGTGAGTCTGCAATAATGAGCACAGTGAGTCTGCAATAATGGGCACAGTGAGGCTGCGTTGATGGACACAGTTAGACTGCATTGATGGGCACAGTGAGGCTGGGGGGATCTTGGGTGAGTTCCCACACTTTTTCTCTCAGAACTTGACCTGTGAGTTTGGGGCTAACAGGAGGGGTCAGAGAATATTGGGACTTTACGTGAAACGCATGGGAAAGTAAATGTGTCCATCACTATTGTATGAATTTCATAAAAAAGGTTGGGACTTTGAATGAGGCACAGTAAGTCTGCATTGATGGGCACAGTGAGGCTGCATTGATGGGCACAGATAGTTTGCATTAATGGGTACATTGAGGCTGCATTGATGGGCACAGCGAGTCTGCATTGATGGGTACAGTGTGGCTGCATTGATGAGCACAGTGAGGCTGCGTTGATGGGCATAGTGAGTATGCATTGATGGGCACAGTGAGGCTGCATTGATGGGCACAGTGAGGCTGCATTGATGGGCACAGTGAGGCTGCCTTGATGGGCACAGTGAGGCTGCCTTTGATAGGTACAGTGAGGCTGCCTTTGATGGGCACAGTAAGGCTGCATTGATGGGCACAGTGAAGCTGCACTGATGGACACAGTGAGTCTGCATTGATGGACACAGTGAGATTGTGTTGATGGACACAGTAAGTCAGTGTTGATGGGCATGGTGAATCTGCACTGATGGGCACAGTGAGGCTGTGTTGATGTGCACGGTGAGGCTGCAGTTAATGGGTACAGTGAGGCTGCAATGATGGTACAGTGAGGCTGCGTTGATGGACACAGTGAGGCTGCGTTGATGGACACAGTGAGGCTGCGTTGATGGACACAGTGAGGCTGCGTTGATGGACACAGTGAGGCTGCGTTGATGGACACAGTGAGGCTGCGTTGATGGACACAGTGAGGCTGCGCTGATGGACACAGTGAGGCTGCACTGATGGACACAGTGAGGCTGCGTTGATGGGCACGGTGTGGCTGCGTTGATGGGCACAGTGAGGCGGGGGGGAATCTTGGGTGAGTTCCCACACTTTTTTTCCCAGAACTTGACCCCTGGGTTTGGGGCTAATGGGAGGGGTCTGGGAATATTGGGACTTTACGTGAAACACTTGGGAAAGTATACGTCTCCATGCCTATTGTACACATTTCATAAAAAAGGTTGGGACTATACATGAGGCACAGTGAAGCTGCATTGATGGGCACAGTGAGGCTGCATTTGATGGGCATGGTAAGGCTGCATTGATGGACACAGTGAGGCTGCAGTTGATGGGCATAGTGAAGCTGCGTTGATGGGCGCAGTGAGTCTGCAATGATTGGTACAGTGAGGCTGCATTGAAGGGCACAGTAAGTCTGCATTGATGGACACAGTGAGTCTGCATTGATGGGCAGTGAGGCTGCTTTGATTGACACAGTGAGGCTGTCTTTGATGGGCACAGTATGGGTGCATTTGATGGGCACAGTAAGGCTGCACTGATGGGCACAGTGAGGCTGCAGTGATGAGCACAGTACGTCTCCGTTGATGAGCACAGTGAGGCTGCATTGATGGGCACAGTGAGGCTGCATTGATGGGCACAGTGAGGCTGCATTGATGGGCACAGTGAGTCTGCATTGATGGGCACAGTGAGTCTGCCTTTGATGGGCACAGTGAGGCTGTCTTTGATGGGCACAGTGAGGGTGCATTTGATGGGTACAGTAAGGCTGCATTGATGGGCACAGTGAGGCTGTGTTGATGAACACTAAGGATGAGCCGAACACCCCCCCGGTTTGGTTCGCACCAGAACCTGCGAACGGACCGAAAATTTGCACGAACGTTAGAACCCCAATGACGTCTATGGGACTCGAACGTTCAAAATCAAAAGTGCTCATTTTAAAGGGTAATTTGCATGGTATTGTCCTAAAAAGGGTTTGGGGACCCGGGTCCTGCCCAAAAGGACATGTATCAATGTAAAAAAAACTTTGAAAAACGGCCGTTTTTTCGGGAGCAGTGATTTTAATGATGCTTAAAGTTAAAAAAAAAAAAAGTGAAATATTCCTTTAAATATCGTACCTGGGGGGTGTCTATAATATGCCTGTAAAGTGGCGCGTGTTTCCCGTGCTTAGAACAGTCCCTGCACAAAATGTCATTTTTAAAGGAATAAAAGTCATTTAAAACTGCTTGCGGCTTTAATGTAATGTCGGGTCCTGGCAATATGGATGAAAATCAGTGAGACAAACAGCATGGGTACCCCCCAGTTCATTACCAGGCCCTTTGGGTCTTGTATGGATATTAAGGGGAACCCCGCACCTAAATTAAAAAAAGGAAAGGCGTGGGGCCACTAGGCCCTATATACTCTGAACATCAGTATACAGGCGGTGCAAACAAGACAGGGACTGTAGGTTTGTTGATAAGTAGATTCTTTTTGTAATTTTGAACTGGTACATTTTTAACGTGTTTAGCTCCAGCCAAAAAATCTATTTTAAGCTTTTTGGAAAACATAGAGGAAGGGTTATCACCCCTGTGACATTTGTTTTGCTGTCTGTGCTCCTCTTCAGAAGATTTCACCTAACTTTTTGACCCAATGACAAATGTTTTTTGAAAATTTGTTTTTTTTTGTGAAACAAGGATTGGTGATAAAGCATCAGTGGAAAGGAGAAACATTTTTCCCATATTAACTCTTACAGGAGAGAATTTCCCTTCTTGGGGTAGATTTCATCTCACTTCCTGTTGTCTCCTTCCGTTTGCAAGTAGGAGTCGTTTGTAAGTTGGATGTTTGAAAGTAGGGGCCTGCCCTATATACTCAGCAGAAATTTGGGCCTTAGGTGTTGTTGTGGCCATAACACTGTAAGCCCTCACAGGGCCCTGCTGTGAAATTTTAGATCAAGAATTGTAATTACATGCCCCTGTTGAACAGGGGCAGAAAAATTGGGCCTTTGGTGGTGGTGGTGGTGCTAGTGCCACAACACTAAGTCCTCACTCGCTCTTGGTGGGCTCAGAAACAGGCCCTGCTGTGAAATATTAGATCAAGAATTGTAATTACATGCCCCTGTTGATCAGGGGCTGAAAAATTGGGCCTTAGACACTGGTGCCGGTGCCACAACACTGCAACCCCTCACAGATACTCTAGTTGGAACACAGGAACAAGCCCTGCTGCAAAGTATTGCATCAAAAATTTTAATTACACGCCCCTGTTGAACAGGGGCTGAAAAATTGGGCCTTAGGCACTGGTGGTGGCGTCCAGAACCAAAAATGTTCTTACAAGCTATCAGTGTGATCATTGAGGAGGAAGAGGATAATTACTCAGGATAGTCACTCAGCATCAGCATAGGCAGTCTTTGAAGGGATCTGAGATTTCAAAAAAAATTATTCAGTTACATCAGCATCAGGTGCTTGGTAGCTGGTGGTGATCCAAGACTGATTCATTTTTATGATGGTCAGTTGATCGACCGAGTCGGTGGACAGACGCACCCTGTGATCAGTTACAAAGCCTCCAGCAGCACTGAATGTGCATTCTGAAAGAACGCTGGATGCAGGACAGGCCAGTAGCTCAATTGCATACTGTGCAAGCTCTGGCCAGTGATCCATCCTCAAGACCCAGTAACCCAGAGGATTTTCGATGGGAAAGGTGTCCAAGTCAGATCTTGCCCCTAGGTATTCCTGCACCATGTAAAACAGACGCTGGCGATGGTTGCTGGAACCGATCATACCTTGGAGCTGCGGACCAAAAAATTGTCTGAACGCATCGGTCAGTCGGCCACCTTCTCCACCGCTCCTTCTTTGACTGACCGAAGCCTCAGCAACACGTTGTCTAGGAACAGGAGTTTGTAACCTTCCAGTCTCTGTTAACGCATTGCACAGACCTTTCTGCAAGGAATCCCTAAGATGTTTCATCCCCTGCGATGACAAGATAAGGTCTGCAACCTTACCCTTGTAACGTGGATCAAGGAGGGTTGCCAGCTAGTATTGGTCCTTCTCCTTGATACCAGGAATACAAGGAGCCTTACGCAGGCTATGCTGGATCAGGGAGGCCATGCAGCGTAGGTTTGCTGAGGCATTCGGTCCGGAGTCCTCTGGGTCACTAAGGACGACATGGTCCGCAGCCACCTCCTCCCAGCCACATACAAGTCGATGTGTTTCTTAGGACTGATCCCTTAAAGACTGCTGCTGATGCTGAGTGCCAGGCTCCACCTCCATACTGACACAATCCTCCTCGTCCTCTTCCTGTGTGATCGGCGGGCACGCAGGAACACTGTCTGGATAAAGGGGGCCTTGAGAGCTAAGGAAGTCCTCCTCTTCCTGCCTCTGTTCTGCCTCAAGTGCCCTGTCCATTATTCCACGCAGTGTGTGCTCCAACAGGTGGACAAGGGGGACAGTGTCACTGATGCATGCACTGTCACTGCTCACCATCCTCATGGCCTCCTCAAATGGTGACAGGACAGTGCATGCATCCCTGATCATGGCCCACTGGCATTGGAAAAAAAAACAAGCTCCCCTGACCCTGTCCTGGTGCCATAGTTGCACAGGTACTCATTGATGGCCCTCTGCTGCGTGTGCAGCCGCTGCAGCATGGCCAACGTTGAGTTCCACCTGGTGGGCATGTCACAGATTAGGCAATTCTTGGGTAGGTTAAACTCCTTTTGGAGGTCTGCCAGCCGAGAACTGGCATTATATGACCGGCGGAAATGCACACAGACTTTCCTGGCATGCCTCAGGACATCCTGTAAGCCCGGGTACCTGCCCAAGAACCGCTGCACCACCAAGTTAAGGACGTGAGCCAAACAGGGCACATGGGTCATTTGTCCCTGTCGGAGGGCAGAGAGGAGGTTGGTGCCATTGTCACAAACCACCATACCTGGCTTAAGTTGGCATGGCGTCAACCACCTCTGAACCTGCCCCTGCAGAGCTGACAGAACCTCTGCCTCAGTGTGGCTCCTGTCCCCCAAGCATACCAGCTCAAGCACCGCATGGCATCTTTTGGCCTGCATACTTGCATAGCCCCTTGAACGGCTACGGAGCACCGCTGGTTCCAAGGACCAAGCACAGGAAGAGGCCATGGAGGAAGAAGAAGAGGAGGGGGTGGAGGAGAGAGGTGTGTCACAATCATTAGTAGTGGCATTTTGGAGGCGTGGTGGCGGAACAACCTCCAACACTGCACCTTGTCCTGCAT